>NW_023045674.1:0-19126 GCF_011762505.2 Arvicanthis niloticus | reverse complement strand
AGGAGAAGACAGACGGTCATCAAGAGAGACAAAAGGACAGAAGGGCATTCAGAGAAAGGAGAGAACAGAAGGGCTTCCAGAGAGATGAGAGGACAGGAGTGAATCTAGAGAGAGGAGAGAAGAAAAAGGCATGTACAGAGAGGAGAAGACAGAAGGGCTTCCATATAGAGGAGAAAAGAGAAGGACATGCAGAGAGAGAAGACAGAAGGGCATGTGGAGTGAGAAGAGTACAGAAAGGCATCCAGAGAGAGTAGAGGACAATATGGCATCCAGAAAAAGGAGAAGACAGAAGAGTATCCAGGGAGAGGAAGGGACACAAGGGCATTCAGAGAGATGAGAGAACAGAAGATCTTCCAGAGAGAGGAGAGAACAGAAGGACATCCACAGAAATGAGTGATCAGAAGATCATCCAGAGAGAGAAGGGAACAGAAGGGCATCCTGAGGGATGAGAGGACAGAAGAGAATTTAGAGACCTGAGAGAACAGAAGGGCATGTAGAGAGAGGAGAAGAGAGAATGGCATCCAGAGAAATGAGATAACAGAAGAGCATCCTGAGAGAGGAGAGTTCAGAATGGCATCAAGAGAGAGTGGAAGACAGAAGGGCATCCAGAGAGAGGAGAGGACAGAAGGTGATCCAGAAAGAGAAAATAACAGAAGGCTATCCAGAGAGAGGAGAAAACAGAAGGGCATTCGGATAGAGGAGAGAGCAGAAGGTCATCCAGATAGAAGAGACAACAGAAGGTCATCTAGAGGGATGAAAAGACAGAAGGGCATACAGAGAGAGGAGAGGACAGAAGGATATCTGGAGAGAGGAGAGAACAGAAGGGTATCTGGAGAGAGGGAGGACAGAAGGGCATTCTGAGACTGGAGAGAACAAAAAATCATCCAGAGAGATGAGAGAACAGAAGAGCATCCAGAGAGAAGAGCAGAAAGAAGGTCATGCAGTCAGAGGAGAGAACAGAAGGGCATCCAAAGAGAGGAGAAGACAGAAGGGCATCGAGTAAAAGGAGAAGACAGAAGGGCATACAGAAAGAGGTTAGGAGAGCCTCCATAGAGAAAAGGGAAGAAAAAGGCAACCAGAAAGGCTAGAGGACAGAAGGGAATCCAGAGAGAGAAGAGGACAGAAGGGCATCCAAGAGAGGAGAGGGCAGAAGGGATCCAGAGAGCAGAGAGAACAGAAAGGCATCCAGAGACGAGAGGACAGAAGGTCATCCAGAGAGAGGAGAGAACGGAAGGACATCCAGAGAGCAGAGAAGACAGAAGGGTATCCAGAGAGCATAGAAAATAGAACAGTATCCAGAGAGCATAGAAGACAGTAGGGCATCCAGAGAAAGGAGAAGACATAAGGGAATTGATTAGAAGAGAGAACAGAAGGGTATCCAGAGAGAGGAGAAAACAGAAGGGCATCCATAGAGAGGTGAAAACAGAAGTGCATCCAGAGAGAGGATAAGAGAGAAGGTCATCCAGAGTTAAGAGAAGACAGAAGATCATCTGGAGAGAGGAGAGATCAGAAGGTCATCTAGAGAGAGGAGAAGACACAAGGACATCCAGAGAGATGAGGGGACTGAAGGGCATCCAGAGAGAGGAGAAGACAGAAGGGCATCCAGAGAGAGGAGAGAACATAAGTGCATCCAGAAAGAGGAGAAGACAGAATGAATCCATAGAGAGGAGATTACAGAAGGGCGTCCAGAGAGAAGAGAGAAGAAAAGGGCATCCAGAGAGAGGAGAGATAGATGGGCATCCAGAGACAAGAGAGGAAAGAATGGCATCAAGAGAGATGAGAGGACACAAGGGCATCCAGAGAGATCAGAGAACAGAAGATCTTCCAGAGAGAGGAGAGAACAGAAGGGCATCCTCAGAGATGAGCGAACAGAAGTACATAGAGAGAGAAAAGGGAACAGAAGGCCATCCAGAGGGATGAGAGTACAGAATAGAATCTAGAGAGAGAAAAGAACAGAACGGAATCCAGAGAGATGATGAGACATAAGGTCATCCTGAGACAGGAGAAAACAGAAGGTCATCCATAGTGAAGAAAAAAAGAAGGGCACCCACAGAGAGTACAGGACAGAAGGGCATCCACAGAGATGTGAGGACAGAAAGGCATGTAGAGAGAGGAGAAGACAGAAGGGAATCCATAGATAGGTGAAAACAGAAGGGCAACCAGAGAAAGGAGAAGACAGAAGGGCATCCAGAGAGATGACTGTACAGAAGGGCATCCGGAGAGTGGAGAGATCAGAAGGGAATCCAGAAAGAGGGGAAGGCAGAAGGGCATCCAGATAGAGGAGAGTACAGAGGGCATCCAGAGAGAGGAGAGTACAGGTTACCCTCGAAAGAAGATTACAGAAAGCCAACCAGAGAGATTAGAGGGCAGAATGTAATCCAGAGAAAGAAGAGGACAGAAGGGCCTCCAAGAGAGGAGAGGACACAAGGGTATCCAGAGAGATGAGAGGACAGTAGAGCATCCAGTGATAGGAGAAAACAGAAAGGCATCCAGAGAGAGGATGGGAAAGAAAGGCATCTGGAGAGAGGAGAGAAAAGAAGGGCTTCCAGAGAGAGGAGAAGACAGAAGGGCATCCAGAGAGAGTAGAGTAAAGAGGTCATACAGAGAAAGCAGAGAACAAAAGGGCATCCAGAAAGAGGAGAGGACAGAAGGGCATCCACAGAGAGGGGAGAACAGAAGAGCATCGAGGGAGAGGAGAGAACAGAAGGGCATCCAGAGAGTGGAGAAAACAGAAATGCATCCAGAGAGAAGAGAAAACAGAAGGCATCAAGTGAGAGAGGAAATTACAGAAGGGCATCCAGAGAAAAGAGAAAAGATGGGCATCCAGAGAGAGGAGATGACTGAAGGGCATCCAGAGGGAGGAGAGGAGAGAAAGGCATAAAAGGGAGGAGAGGACACAAGTGCATCCAGAGTGTGGAGAGAACAGAAAGGCATGTAGAGAGAGGGGAAGACAGAAGGCCATACAGAGAGATGAGAGAACAGAAGAGCATCCAGAGAGAGGAGAGACACAGGGGAATCAACAGAGATGAGAGAACAGAAGGTCTTCGAGAGATAAGATAGAAAAGAAGGGCATCCACAGAATGAGCGAACAGAAGATCATCCAGAGAGAGAAGGGAACAGAACGGCATCCAGAGGGATTAGAGCACAGAAGAGAATCTAGAGAGCAGAGAGAACAGAAGGGCATCCAAGAGAGGAGAGGACAGAATGGCATCCAAGAGAGGAGTGAACAGAAGGGCATATAAAGAGAGGAGAGGAGAGAAGGGCATCCAGAGTGGGGAGAAGACAGAAGGGTATCCAGAGAGAGGAGTGAACATAAGTGCATCCAGGGAGAGGAGAAGACAGAAGGCATCCAGAGAGAGGAGATTAGAGAAGGGCATCCAGAGAGAAGAGAAAAGAAGGGCATCCAGAGAGAGGAAAGGACAAAAGGGCATCCAGAGATAGGAGAGGAGAAAAGAGCATCCAGAGAGATGAGAGAACAGAAGATCTTCCAGAGAGAGAAAAGAACAGAAGCGCATCCACAGAGATGAGGGAACAGATGATCATCCAGAGAGAGAAGGGAACAGTAGGGAATCAGAGGGATGAGAAAACAGAATAGAATCTAGAGAGAGAAGACAACAGAAGGGCATCCAGAGAGATGATGAGACAGAAGGACATCGAGAGAGAGTAGAGGCAGAAGGGCATCCAGAGAGAGGAGAAGACAGAAAGGCATCTGAATAGAGGAGAGAAAAAAAGGTCATCCAGAGAGAGGAGACAAAAGAATGTCATCCAAAGGGACAAAAAGACAGAAGGGCATCCAGAGAGAGGAGACAACAGAAAGATATCCACAGAGATGAGCGAACAGAAGACCATCCAGAGAGAGAAGGGTACAGAAGGGCATCCTGAGGGATGAGAGAACAGAGCGGCATGTAGAGAGAGGAGAAGACAGAAGGGCATCCATAGAGAGGTGAAACCAGAAGGACATCCAGAGAGAGGAGAGAGAAGAAGGGCATCCAGAGAGAGAAGAGGACACAAGGGCATCTAGAGAGAGGAGAGAAAAATAGGGCATCAAGAGAGAGGAGAGGACAGAATGTCATCGGTGAAACGAGAGAACAGAGAAGCATCCAGAGAGAATAGAGGATAGAAGGGCATCTAGAGAGAGGAGAGAAGAGAATGGCATCCAGTGAGAGGAGAAGACAAACAGGGAATAAAGAGAGATGACAGAACAGAAGTACATCCAGAGAGAAAAGAGGACAGAACAGTATCTATGGAGAAGAAAGGACAGAAGGACTTCCAGTGAGAGGAGAGTGAAGAAGGGCATCCAGAGAGAGGAGAGGCCAAAATGGATCCAGAGAGAGGAGAGAACAGAAGTGCATTCAGTGAGAGGAGAAGATAAAAGGGTATCCAGAGAGTCGTGAGTCCAGAAGGGCATCCAGAAAGAAGAGAACAGAAGGACATTTAGAGAGAGGAGAAGACAGAAACACATCCAGAGAGAGAGGAGAACAGAAGGGCATTCAGAGAGCAGAAAAAACTGAAGGGCATCCAGGGAGAGTAGAGAATAAACAGTATGCAGAGAGCAGGGAAGACAGAAGAACATCCATAGACAGGAGAGAGAACATAATGGCATCCAGAGAGAGGAGAGAATAGTAGGGCACCTGGAGAGAGGAGAGAACTGAAGGGCATCCAGAGAGAGGAGAGAACAGAACCGCATCCAGAGAGAGGAGAAGACAGAAGGGAAGCTGGAGAGACGAGAGAACAGAAGGGCATAGGGAGAGAGGAGAAGACAGAAGGGCATTGAGAGAGAGGAGAGGACAGAAGGGCATCCAGAGGTAGGAGAAGACAGAAGTGCATCCAGAGAGGGGAGAGGGAAGAAGGGCATAGGGAGAGAGGAGAGAACAAAGGGCATCTAGAGAGAGGAGAAGACAGAAGGGCATCAGGAGATAGGAGAAGACAGAAGGGCATACTGAGAGCGGAAAGCACAGAAGGGTATCCAGAGAAAGGAGAAGACAGAAGGGAAGCCGGAGAGATGAGAGAACAGAAGGGTATAGGAAGAGAGGAGAAGACAGAAGGGCATCCAGAGAGAGGAGAGAACAGAACGGCATCATGAGAGAGAAGAAGACAGAAGGGAAGCTGGTGAGACAAGAGAACAGAAGGGCATAGGGAGAGAGGAGAAGTCAGAAGGGCTTCCAGAGAGAGGAGAGAACAAAGGGCATCCAGAGGTAGGAGAAGACAGAAGGCCATCCAGAGAGAGGAGAGGACAGAATGGCATAGGGAGAGAGGAGAAGACAGGAGGGCATGCAAAGAGAACAGAAGGGCATCCAGAAAGATGAGAGAACAGAAGGGCATCAAGAGAGAGGAGTAGATAAAATGGAATCCAGATTGAGGAGAGAACAGAAGGGCATCAAGAGAGAGGAGAGAGCAGAAGGGCATCCAGAAAGAGAAGAGGACACAAGGGCATCCTAATAGAGGAGAGAACAGAAGGGCATCCAGAAAGAGGATAGAACAGAAGGACATCAAGAGAGAGGAGAAGACAGAAGGGAATCCAGAGAGAGGAGAGAACAGATGGGCATCCAGAGAGAGGAGAGAGCAGAAGAGCATCCAGAGAGAGAAGAGGACACAAGGGCATCCAGAGAGAGGAGAGAACAAAAGGGCATCCAGAAAGAGGATAGAACAGAAGGGCATCAAGAGAGAGGATAAGACAGAAGGGAATCCAGAGAGAGGAGAGAACAGAAGGGCATCCAGAGAGAGGAGAGAGCAGAAGGGCATCCAGAGAGAGAAGAGGACACAAGGGCATCCAGAGAGAGGAGAGAATAAAAGGGCATCAAGAGAGAGGAGAGGACATAAGGACATCCCGAGAGAAGAGAGAACAGAAGCACATTCAGAGAGATGATAGAACATTAGAGAATCCAGAAATAGGAGAGAACAGAAGCCCATCCAGTGGGAGCAGAATACTGAAGGACATCCAGAGAGAGAAGACGACTGTAGGGCATCTGGAGAGAGAAGAGAAAAGGGAATCCAGAAAGAGGAGAGAACATAAGGGCATCCAGAGAGAATAGAGGACAAAAGAGCATGTAGGGAGAGCAGAGAACAGAAGGGTATCCAGAAAGAGGAGAAGACAGAAGGGCATCGGAAGATAGGAGAAGACAGAAGGGCTTCCAGAGAGAGAAGAGGACACAAGCGCATACAGAGAGTGGAGAGAACAGAAAGGCATCCAGAGAGAGGATAGAACAGAAGGGTATTCTTAGAGAGGAGAGGACAAAAGGGCATCTAGCGAGAGGAAAGAACAGAAGGTCAAACATAGAAAGGAGAATACAGAAGGGCATCTAGATAGAGGAGAGGACAGAAGGACATCCGGAGAGAAAAGAGAACAGAAGCACATCCAGAGAGATGAGAGAACAGGAGAAAATCCAGAAAGAGGAGAGAACAGAAGCCCATCCAGAGAGAACAGAATAGTGAAGGACATCCAGAGAGAGAAGAGGACTGAAGGGCATCCGGGGAGAGGAGAACACAGAAGAGCATGTAGAGAGATGTTCTGCACACCTACCGCGTCCCCTTTCGCCCGTGGAAAAGAGACTTGAGAGACGGAATTCGGGTATCACCACAGCGAGGCTTTAATCTGTATCAGCAGAAGCGAAAAGACGCGGAAGGGCCAAAGACAGGAATAGGCACAGATTAAATACACCCTAGAGTGACTTATTCACTTCTGATTGGCTGTTCCCTCATTACCCCATATTACGCCCCTGGATGGGCAGTGACTTTGGCATGCTTTCTGCCTTTTGCACCTGCGCAGTCCATTGTTTACTAGTGGGAAGGACACGATGTCCGTGCCATCTTGGAATGGCGAATCACTGCAGCTCCCAACAGATAGAGGAGGAGACAAAAGGGTATCCAGAGTGAGTAGAAAATTGTGGAGAATCCAGAGAGAGGAGAAGACAAAAGGCATCATAAGAGACAAGAAAAGAGAAGGGAAGGTGGCGAGACGAGAGAACAGAAGGGCATAGGGAGAGAGGAGAAAACAAAAGGGCATCCAGAGAGAGGATAGGACAGAAGTGCATCCAGAGGTAGGAGAAGACAGAAGGGTATCCAGAGAGAGGAGAGGGAAGAAGGGCATCCGGAGAGAGGAGAGAACAAAGGGCATCTAGAGAGAGGAGAAGACAGAAGGGCATCCAGAGAGAGGAGAGGACAGAAGGGCATCCAGAAAGAGGAGAAGACAGAAGGGAATCCAGAGAGAGGAGAGAACAGAAGGGCATCCAGAGAGAGGAGAGAGCAAAGGGCATCTAAAGAGGGCAGAGAACAGAAGGGCATTCAGAAAGAGAAGACAGAAGGGCATCGGGAGATAGGAAAATACAGAAGGGCATCCGGAGAGTGGAGAGAACAGAAGGGTATACAGAGAAAGGAGAAGACAGAAGGGAAGCCAGAGAGATGAGAGAACAGAAGGGTATAGGGAGAGAGGAGAAGACAGAATGGCATCCAGAGAGAGGAGAGAACAGAATGGCATCAAGAGAGAGGAGAAGACAGAAGGGAAGCTGGCGAGACGAGAGAACAGAAGGGCATAGGGAGAGAGGAGAAGTCAGAAGGACATCCAGAGAGAGGAGATGACAGAAGGGAATCCAGAGGTAGGAGAATACAGAAGGTCATCCAGAGAGAGGAGAGGACAGAATGGCATAGGGAGAGAAGAGAAGACAGAAGGGCATGGGGAGAGAGAGTAGAGAAGAGAAGACAGAAGGGCATCCAGAAAGATGAGAGAACAGAAAGGCATCAAGAGAGAGGAGAAGATAGAATGGAATCCAGATTGAGGAGATAACAGAAGGGCATCAAGAGAGAGGAGAGAGCAGAAGGGCATCCAGAAAGAGAAGAGGACACAAGGGCATCCTGATAGAGGAGAGAACAGAAGGGCATCCAGAAAGAGGATAGAACAGAAGGACATCAAGAGAGAGGAGAAGACAGAAGGGAATCCAGAGAGAGGAGAGAACAGATGGGCATCCAGAGAGAGGAGAAAGCAGAAGAGCATCCAGAGAGAGAAGAGGACACAAGGGCATCCAGAGAGAGGAGAGAACAAAAGGGCATCAAGAGAGAGGAGAGGATATAAGGACATCCCGAGAGAAGAGAGAACAGAAGCACATTCAGAGAGATGATATAACATTAGATAATCCAGAAAGAGGAGAGAACAGAAGCCCATCCAGAGAAAGCAGAAGACTGAAGGACATGCAGAGAGAGAAGAGGACTGAAGGGCATCTGGAGAGAAAAGACAGAAGAGCATCCAGAGAGAGGAGAGGACAGAATGTCATCGGTGAGAGGAGAAAACAGAGAGGCATCCAGAGAGAATAGAGGACAGAAGGGCATCTAGAGAGAGGAGGGAAGAGAACGGCATCCAGTGAGAGGAGAAGACAAACAGGGAATCCAGAGAGAGGAGAGAACAGAATGGCATCCAGAGAGAAAAGAGGACAGAACAGCATCTAGGGAGAAAAGAGAACAGAATGGCATCCAGAGATAGGAGAGTGAAGAAGGGCATCCAGAGAGAGGAGAGGAGAGAATGGATCAAGAGAGAAGTGAGAACAAAGAGCCATCAAGAGAGAGGAGAAGACAGAAAGACATCCATGGATAGGAGAGGTTAGAAGGGCATCCAGAGAGAAGAGAGAACAGAAGGGATTCTAGAGAGAGGAGAAGACAGAAACACATCCACAGAGAGAGGAGAACAGAAGGGCATTCAGAGAGCAGAGAAAAAGAAGGGCATCCAGGGAGAGTAGAGAATAGATCAGTATCCAGAGAGCATAGAAGACAGAAGAACATCCATAGACAGGAGAGAGAACATAAGGGCATCCAGAGAGAGGAGAGAGCAGAAGGGCATCCAGAGAGAGAAGAAGACAGTATGGCATCTGGAGAGAGGAGAGAACTGAAGGGAATCCAGAGAGAGGGGTGAACAGACCAGCATCCAGAGAGAGGAGAAGACAGAAGGGAAGCCAAAGAGATGAGAGAACAGATGGGCATAGGGAGAGAGGAGAAATCAGAAGGTTATCCAGAGAGAGGAGAGGACAGAAGGGCATCCAGAGGTAGGAGAAGACAGAAGGGCATCCAGAGAGAGGAGAGGACAGAAGGGCATCCCGAGAGAGGAGAGAACAAAGGGCATCTAGAGAGAGGAGAAGACAGAAGGGCATCCAGAGAGAGGAGAGGACAGAAGGGCATAGGGAGAGAGGTGAAGACAGAAGGGCATCCGGAGAGAGGAGAGAACAGAAGGGCATCAAGTGAGAGGATAGAACAGAAGGGCATTAAGGGAGAGGAGAATACAGAAGGCAATCCAGAGAGAAGAGAGAACAGAAGGCCATCCAGAGAGATGAGAGAGCAGAAGGGCATCTAGAGAGAAAAAAGGACACAAGGGCATCCAGAGAGAGGAGAGAACAGAAGGGCATCAAGAGAGAGGAGAGAACAGAAGGGTATCCATAGAGAGGAGAGGACAAAAGGGCATCCAGAGAGAGGAGAGCACAGAAGGGCAACCAGAGAAAGGAGAAGACAGAAGGCATTCAGAGAGAGGAGTGGACATAAGGACATCCTGAGAGAAAAGAGAACAGCAGCACATTCAGAGAGTTGATAGAACATTAGAGAATCCAGAAAGAGGAGAGAACATAAGTGCATCCAGAGACAATAGAGGACAGAAGGGCATGTAGAGAGCACAGAGAACAGAAGGGTATCCAGAAAGAGGAGAAGACAGAAGGGCATCAGGAGATAGGAGACGACAGAAGGGCATCCAGATAGAGGAGAGTACAGTATGGCCTCCAGAGAGAAGAGAGAAAAGAAGGGCATCCAGAGAGAGGAGAGGGCAGAAGGGCATCCACAGAAAAGATTAAAGAAGGACATACAGAAAGAGGAGAAGACAGAAGGGCATCTACCTAGAGGAGAGAACAGAAGGGAATCTAGATAGAAGAGAGAACAGAAGGGTATCCAGAGAGAGGAGAGGACAGAAGGGCATCCAGAGATCAGAGAAGACAGAAGGGCTTCCAGAGAGAGGAGAGAACAAAAGGGCATCCGGAAGGAGGAGAAGAGAGAAGGAAACTAGATGGAGAAGGGGACAGATGGGTATCCTGAGAGAGGAGAGGACAGAAGGCATCTAGGGGAGAAGAGAACAGAAGGTCATCCAGAAAGAGGAGAAGACAAAAGGGAATCCAGAGAGAGGAGAGAACAGTAGGGCATGCAGAGAGAAAAAAGGACACAAGGGCATCCAGAGAGAGGGGAGGACAGAACGGCATCCAGAGAAAGGATATAATAGTAGGGTATCCAGAGAGAAGAGAAGACAAAAGGGCATCCAGAGAGAGGAGAGCACAGAAGGGCAACCAGAGAAAGGAGAAGACAGAAGGGCATCCAGAGAGAGGAGAGGACAGAAGGACATCCCCAGAGAAGAGAGAACAGAAGCACATCTGCAGAAATGAGAGTACAGGCGAGAATCCAGAAAGAGGAGAGAACAGAAGCCCATCCAGAGAGAGCAGAAGAGTGAAGGACATCCAGTGAGAGAAGAGGATTAAAGGGCATAGGGAGAGACGACAGAAAAGAAGGGAATAGGTAGAGAGGGGAAGACAGAAGGGCATTTAGGGAGAGCAGAGAACAGAAGGGCAACCAGAAATAGGAGAAGACAGAAGGGCATCGGGAGATAGGAGTAGACAGAAGGCCATCCAGTGAGAGGAGAGGACAGAATTTTCTGCACAGAGAAGAGAGAGCAGAAGGGCATCCAGAGAGAGAAGAGGAAAAAAGGGCATCCACATAAAATAGTACAGAAGGCCATACAGAGAGAGGAGAAGACAGAAGGGCATCTAGATAGAGGAGATAACAGAAGGGCATCCAGAAAGAGGAGAGAACAGAAGGGCATCCAGAGAAGGAGGTGACAGAAACAAATCCAGGGAGAGGAGAGAACAGAAGGGCATTCAGAGAGAGGAAAGAACAGAAGGGCATCAGGAGAGAGGAGAAGACAGGAGGTCATCCAGAGAGAGGACATGACAGAAGGGCATCCAGAGAGAGGAGAAGAAAAATAGGGCATCCAGAAAGAGGAGAGAACAGAAGGGCATCCAGAGAGAGAAGACAGAAGGATATCCAAAAAGAGGAGAGTACAGAAAGGCAACCAGAGAGAGGAGAGGGCAGAAGGGCATCCAGAGAGAGGAGAAAACAGCAGGGATGTTTCTGTTTTGAACTATGGAAAAGCACACCCCTGTGGTGGACATTGGTGAGGACACCCCTGTTTTGGACAGTGGGCAAACATCTCTGTGGTGTACAGTCCAGTGGACGTCTTGTGGTTGACAGGAAAAAGATGTCCCTGTGATGAAGAGTGCTGAGCACAACTCTATGTTGGACATTGGTGAGAACATCCCTGTGGTGAACATTGGGCAGGATGTCCCTGTGGCTGACCAAGTGTAGGACATTCCCCTGGTGGACAGTGGGGTGGTAGTTTCTGTGCTGGACAGTTGGAAGGATGTCCTTGTGTTGGACAGTGAAGATGATGTCCCTGTGGTGGACAGTGGAAAGGACATCACTGTGGTGGACAGTAGAGAGGACCTCCCTGTGGTAGACAGTAAGAAGGATATCCCTGTTCTGGAAAATGAGAAAGATGTTTATGTTGTGGATTTTAAAAAGGATGTCACTTTTGTGGACATTGGGAAGGACCTCCTTGTGGTGCACAGTGGGAAGGATATCCCTCTGGTGGACAGTTGGGAGGACATCCCTGTGGTGGACAGCTGAGAGGAACTCTCTGTGGTGGACAGTGGGAAGGACATCTCTGTGGTGGACAGTGAAGAGGAGCACTCTGTGTTGGATAGTTGGGATCCCTGTGCTGGACAGTGATGAGGACAACCCTGTGGTGGACAGTGGGGAGGACGTTTCTGCGGTGCAAAGGAAAACACTATTTTGGTGGACCTTGGGAATGATGTCCCTGTTTTGGAGAGCACAGAGCACATCACTGTGGTGGACAGTGGTGATGATGACATTGTGGACAGTGGGGAGGATGTTCCTGTGGTGCACAAGAAAACGTCTTTTGGTGGACAGTGGGAAGTATTTGCCTGGAGTGGAGAGTTCAGTGGACATCTCTGCAATGGACAGTGGTAAGAACATTTCGGTTATGCACAGAAGAATGTCCCTGTGGTGCACAGTGGAAAGGATGTTCCTGTGGTGAACAGTGAAAAGGATTTCCCACTGGTGGACATTGGTGAGGATGACCCTGTGGTAAATAGTGGTAAGGATGTCCCTGTGGTGGAAAGCAGGGAGAACCTTTCTGTGGTGGACAGTGGGTAGGATATCCCTGTGATGGAAAGTGGGGAGGTAGTCACTGAGGTGGTCAATGGGAAGGACATCCCTGTGGTATAGAGTGGTGAGTACTTCACTGTAGTGCACACTGAGGAGGACATGCCTGTGGATTACACTGTGGAAGACATCCATGTGGTGGACTATGGGGAGGACCTCCCTGTGGAGGATGGTTGCGAAGACTTCCCTGTGGTGGACAATGGGGTGGATGTCAATGTAGTCGACAGATGGAAAGATGTCCCTGGGCTGGACAGTGGGAAGGACATCCATGTTGTGGACAGTAGGGAGGACCTCCCTGTGGTGGACAGTAGGAAGGATGTCCCTGTGTTGGACCATGTGGAAAACATCCCTGTGGTGGAAAGTGGGGAGGATGTCTCTTTGGTTGACACTGGGGAATAAGTCCCTGTGGTAGACAATTGGAAGGATATCTTTCTGGTGGTCAGTGGGAAGGACCCCCTGTGGTGGATAGTTGGAAGGACGTCCCTGCTGTAAACAGTGGAGAGGAATTCCCTTAGGTGGACAGTGGGGAGTACGTCCCTGTGGTGGACAGTGGTCTGGATGTCTTGTGGTGGACAGTTGTGATGATGTTTCTCTGTGGCAAAGGAGAATGTTTCTTTGATAGACATTGGGAATGATGTCCCTGTCGTGGATTGTGCGGAGAACATCTCTGGGGTAGACTGGTGAGGACATCCATGGTGTGCACAGGAAGATGTTCCTGTGGTGCACAAGGGTGAGGACATCCCTGTTTTGCACAGGAGGATGTCCTTGTTGTGCACAGTGGGGAGGATGTCCTTGAGGTGAACAGTGAGAAGGACCTCCCTGTGGTGGAGAGCTTGGAGGAACTCTCTGTGGTTGACAGTGGGAAGGATGTCCCTGTTGTGGACAGTGGAAAGGACTTCTCTTTAGTGAACTTTGGGGAATATGTTTGTTTGGTGGACAATGGGGAGGACGTCCTTTGGTGGAGAGGGTTGAGGAAGTTTCTCTGGTGCAAAGGAGAACATCCTTTGGTGGACATTGGATATGATGTCTCTGCCTTGGAGTGTGCAGAGGACATCTCTGGGGTAAACTGTGGTGAGGACATTCCTGGTGTGCAAAGGCAGATGTTCCTGTGGTGCACAAGGGTGAGGACATCACTGTTGTGCACAGGAGGATGTCCCTGTGGTGCACAGTGGGGAGGATGTCCTTGTGGTGAACAGTGAGAAGGATGTTCCTGTTTTGGACAGCTGGGAGGACCTCTCTATGGTTGACAGTAGGAAGGACCTCCCTGTGATGGCTAGTGGGTAGGACGTCCATATGGTGGACAGTGGGGAGGACATCCCTGTTTTGGACAGTGGGGAGGACTTTACTGTTGTGAACAGTTGGAAGGACGTCACTGTGGTGGACAGCTGGGAGGACTTCTCCTTGGTTGACAGTGAAAAAGATGTCCAGTGATGGACAATGATAGGAGTGTGTTGGACAGCGCAGAAGACAGCCTTGTAGACTGTAGTAAGAACTTGTAGTAAGAACAAAGTTCCTGTGGTGCACAAGAGAATGTCTCTTTGGTGGACAGTGAGAAGGGTGTCCTTGTAGTGGGGAGTTCAGAGGACATCTCTGGGGAGTAGAGTAGTAAGAACATCCCTGTTGTGCACAGGAGGATGTCCCTGAGATGTACAGTGGGGAGGACATCACTGTGGTGGACAGGCAGAAGAATGTTCCTGTTGTGGACAGTGGGGAGGACCACCCTGTGGTGGACAATGTGTAAGATGTCCCTGTGGTTTACAGTGTGGAGGATATTCATGTTGTGGACAGTGGTGAGGACATCCCTGTAGTGGACATTGAAGCGACAACCATGTTGTGTACAGTGGTAAGGATGTCCTTGTGGTACACAGGAGGATGTCCCTGTGGTGGATAATTGGAATGACATCTCTATGGTGAACAGTTGAAAGGACATCCCTGTGATTTACAGTTGGGAGGACCTCCCTGTGGTGGACAGTGGAGAGAACATTTCTGTGGTGGACAGTGGTATATATATATTTGTTGTAAACAGTGGAGAGGACGTCAATCTGGTAGACAGTGGAAAAGACATCCTTGTGGTGGACAGTAGAGAGGACTACCCTGTGGTGGACAGTGGGAAGGAGGTCCCTGTGGTGGACAGTGGAAAGGACATATAAGTTGTGGACAGTGGGAAGGACGTCCCTGTTGTCGACTTTGGGATAGACCTCTTTGTGGTGGACAGTGGGAAGGGTGTGTCTCTGGTGGACAGTGGGGAGGACCTACTTGTGATGGACAGTGGGAAGGAGATCCCTGTTATGATCTGAGGAGAGGATATCACTGAAGTGGACAGTCTTAAGGATGTCGTCTTGGTGGACAGCGGGGAGAACTTTTTTAGTTTGAATAGTGGGAAGGATATCACTGTTTTAGACAATGGGGAGCATATCCAAGTGGTGGATGGTGGGGAGTATTTCCCTGTGATGGACAATGGGGAGGATATTACTGTGGTGCACTGGAGAATATCCCTGTGGTGCATAGTTGGAAGGATGTCCATATGGTGGAGAGTGCGGAGGACATATCTGTTGTGGACAGTAATTAGGACATCCCTGTTGTGCACAAGAGGATATCCCTGTGTTGCACAGTGGGGAGGATGTCCCTGTTGTTTTCAGTGGGAAGGATTCACTGTGTTTGATACTTGGGAGGACATCCATGTTGTGGACAGTTAGGAGGATGTCCGTGTGTTGGAGAGTTGAGAGGATTTCACTGTAGTAGACAGTGTGGATGATGGCCTTGTGGACAGTAAGAACAACGCTCCGGTGGTGCACAAGAGAATGTCTCTTGGTGGACAGTGAGAATGATGTCCTTGTAGTGGGGAGTGCAGAAGACATCTCTGGGTAGACAATGGTAAAAACATCCCCTGTTTTTGCACAGCAGGATGTCCCTGTGGTGTACAGTGGAAAGGACATCCCTGTAGTGGACAGTGAAGAGGACTTCCCTGTGATGGATGATTGAAATGTCATCCTTGTGGTCGACTGTGGGAAGGACGTCCTTTTGGAGGATAGTGCTGAGGACAACAATGTGGTGGACAGGCAGAAAGGTTGTTCCTGTGGTAGACGGAGGGACCTCTCTGTGGTGGACAGTGGGTAGGATGTCCCTGTGGTTTACAGTGCAGAGGATATTCTTGTGGTGGACTGTGGTGATAACTTCAATGTAATGCATATTGTTGAGGACAACCATGTTGTGGACAGTGGTAAGGATGTCCTTGTAGTACACAGGAGGATGTCCCTGTGGTGGACAGTGGAAGAATGATCATGTGGTGGACTGTTGGGGAGGAAATCCTTGGAGTGGATAGTTGGGAGGATGTCCCTGTGGTGGACAGTGGATAGAATCATTCTATTGTGGACACTGTGATGGACGTCCTTGTGAAGGACAGTGGGGAGTAATTCCCTGTTGTGTACAGTGGGATGGATGTTTCTGTAGTGGACAGTTGGGAGCATATTTGTGTGGTGGACAGTTAGGCAGAGGTCCCTGTGGTAAACAGTGGGAAGGAAGTCCTTTTTGTGGACAGTGAAAAGATGTCCATGTGGTGGACAATGGGAAGGATGTCCCTGTTGTAGACAATGGTGAGGTTCTCCCTGTGGTGGACAGTGTGAAGGACGTCCTTGTGGTGGACAGCAGGGAGGACCTCTCTGTGTTGGACAGTGGTAAAGATGTCCCTGTGATAGACAGTGATGAGTATGTTTCTGTGGTGGACAGTGGAAAGGACGTCCCTGTTGTGGACAGTGGTGAGGACCTCCCAGTCGTGGATATTGGGAAGGACGTCCCTGTGGTGAACAGTGAGAAGGATTTTTTCTGTGATGGACAGTGGAGAGGACCTCCTAATGGTGGAAAGTGGAAAGGATGTAACAGTGGTGGACAGCGGGTAGGACATATCTCTGGTGGACAGTGGGTAGTACGTTCCTGTGGTGGACACTGGGAGGACGTCACTGTGGCGGGACAGTGGGAAAGAGGTCCCTGTGGTGGACAGTGGGAAGGACTTTTATGTTGTGGACTGTGGGAAGAACGCCTCTGTTGTGGACATTAGGAAAGACCTCCTTGTGGTGAACTTTGGGAAGAATGTCCCTCTTGTGGACAGAGGTGAGGACATCATTTAGGTGGACAGTGAGAAGGACATCCCTGTGGTGGTCAGTGGGGAAGACCTGTCTTTTGTGGACAGTGGAAGGATATCACTGTTGTGGACAGTGAGGAGGATGTCACTGTTTTGGACAGTGGTAAGGACATGCATGTGGTGGACAGTAGAGAGGACCTTTCTGTGGTGAACCGTGGGAAGAAGGTCCATGTGTTGGACAGTGGGGAGGATATTTATGTTGTGGATTGTTAGAAGGACATCAATGTTGTGGCCATTGGGAAGGACCTCCGAGTGCCGAACAGTGGAAATCATGTCCTTCTCATGGACTGTAGGGAGAAACACCATGTGATGGACAGTTTAAGGATGTCTCTGTGGTGGACATAGGAAAGAATATCATTTAGTGAACATTGGGAAGTACTTTCCTGTTGTGGACATCAGGGTGTACCTTTCTGTGGTGGACAGTGGGAAGGACATGCCTGTTGTAGACAATTGAAAGGACATCCCTGTGGTGGACAGTGGAAAGGACATCACTTAGATGGACAGTAGAGAAGACCTCCCTGTGGTGGACAGTGGGAAGAACATTTATGTTGTAAACTGTGGGAAGAACATCTCTGTTGTGGACATTGGGAAAGACCTCTTCTAGTGAACTGTGAGAAGAATGTCCCTCTTGTGGACAGAGGGGAGGATGTCACTTAGGTGAAGAGTGGTAAGGACATTCCTCTGGTGGAGAGTAGAGAAGATCTTTCTGTTGTGCAAAGTGGGAAGTAGGTCTATGTGTTGGACAGTGGGGAGGACATTTATATTTTGGATTGTGGGAAGGACGTCCATGTTGTGGACATTTGGAAGGACTTTTGTGTGGTGGACCGTAGGAAGCATGTCCCTTGCGTGGACAGTGGGGAGAAACACCATGTGGTGAACAGTGGGAAGGAACATCTCTCTGTGGACATAGGGAAGGACATCATTTAGTGAACATTGGGAAGTACGTTCCTGTTGTGGACAAGCAGGGTGTACCTTTCTTTTCTGGACAGTGGAAGGACATGCCTGTTGTGGACAGTGTGGAGGACGTCGCTTTGGTGAACAGTGGAAAGGCCATCCCTGTGCTGGACAGTAGAGAGGACTCCCCTGTGGTGTACAATTGGGAAGGATGGTCCCTGTGGTGGACATGGAAATGATATGCCTGTTGTGGACAGGGCAGAGGACATCACTGTGGTGGACAGTGTAAGGGACCTACCTGTGGTGGACAGTATAGAGCACTTCCCTGTGGTGACAGTGAGAGGAGGTCCCTGTGTTTACATGGGAAGGAAATATATGTTGTGCACTGTGGGAAGGATGTCCCTGTTGTGGACATTGGGGAAAGACCTCCTTGTGGTGACCGTAGGAAGGATGTCCCTCTGGTGGTCATTAGGGAGGAACTCCATGTGGTGGACAGTGGGAAGGATTTTCCCCTCTGGTGGACAGTGGAGAGGATGTACCTGTGGTGGACAGTGGAAAGGACGTTCTATGGTGGACAGTGGGAAGACTGTCCCTTTGGTGGAGGCAGGGAGGTGCTCTCTGTGGTGGACAGTTGGAAGGACATCCCTGTGGTGGACAGTAAAAGGATGTCTCTTTTGTGCACATTGGGGAAGATGTCCCTCTAGTGAAAAATGGGAAGGACATACCCATGGTGGACAGTGGTGAGGACTGACCCTGTCATGGACAGTGGTAAGGATGCCCCTGTGGTGGACAGCAGGGAGAACCTCACTTTTGTGGACAGTAGGAATGACGTCCCTGTGGTAAACAATGCAAAATATGTCCCTGTGGTGGAACAACGGTGAGGACATCCCTCTTTTGCACAGAAGGATGTCCTTGTAGTGGACAGTGTGGAGGGACCCACACTCAGGTGGACTGTGGGGTAGGACATCCCTGTGGTGGACAGTGGGAAGGATGTCCATGTGGTGGACAGTGGGGAAGATGTCTGTGTTGTGGATAGTAGGAAGGATGTCCCTTTGGTGGACAGTGGGAAGAAGGTCCCTTTGGTGGACGGTGGGGAGGAACTCCTTGTGGTGGAGAGTTGGGAGGATATCCCTGTGGTGGACCATGTGTAGGACATTTCTGTTGTGAACATTGGGAAGAACATCCTTTTGGAGGAAGGTGCAGAGTATATCCCTGTTGTTTACAGTGGGATGGATGTTTCTGTAGTGATAGTGGGGAACATATTTGTGGTGGGGACAGTTAGGAAGATGTCTCTGTGGTTAACTGTTGGAAGGAAGTTCTTTTTTTGGACAACTAGAAGATGTCCATGTGGGTACAATGGGAAGGACATCCCTGTTGAGACAGTGGGTGAGGACATCCCTGTGGTAGACAGTGGTTAGTAATCCCTGTTGTGCACAGGTGGATGTCCCTGTGGTGCACAGTGAGGAGGATGTCCCTGTTGTTTACAGTTCAAGGACTTCGCTGTGTTTGATAGTTGAGAGGACATCCGTGTTGTGGACAGTTGGAGGATGTCCCTGTGTTGGTTAGTTGAGAGGATTTCCCTATGGTGGACAGTGTGGATGACAGCCTTGTGGACAGTAAGGACAATGCTCCTGTGGTGCAAAAGAGAATGTTTCTTTGGTGGACAGTTGAAAAAAGGATGTCCTTGTAGTGGGAGTGCAGAAGACATCTCTGGGTTGGACAGGGTAGAACATCCCTGTTGGCACAGGAGGATGTCCCTGTGGTGTACAGTGGAAGGACATCCCTGTAGGGGGACAGTGAAGAGGCTTCCACTCGGTGGAAGTTGAAATGACGTACTTGTGG
>NW_023045673.1:0-19181 GCF_011762505.2 Arvicanthis niloticus | reverse complement strand
CTGTGTCTTACAAGAACATCCTACCACTGTCCACAACATTGGTTGTCCTAACAACAATTATGCACTACAGGGAAGTCCTCACCGCCGTCCACACACGAATATCCTCTGACACTGTAAACCACAGGATATCCTACCAACTGTCCACCACAGGCAGGCCTCCCCTCTGTCCACCACAGGGACATCCTTCTGTCTGTCCACCACAATTGATGTCCTCTCCACTGTCCTCCAAAGCGACGTCCTTCTCACTGTCGACCACAAGGACGTCATTTTAACTGTCCACCGAAGGGAAGACCTCTTCACTGTCCACCACAGGGATGTCCTGTCCCACTGTACACCACAGGGACATCCTCCTGTGCACAACAGGGATGTTCTTACCACTGTCCAAACCCAGAGATGTCTTCTGGCACTCCCCACTACAAGGACATCCTTATTCACTGTCCACCAAAGAAACATTCTCTTGTGCTCCACAGGAGCATTGTCCTTACTGTCCACAAGGCCATCATCCATAGTGTCCACCACAGGGGAAATCCTCTCAACTCTCCAACACAGGGACATCCTCCCAACTGTCCACAACAGGATGTCCCCTCAACTATCAAACACAGCGAAATCCTTCCCACTGTAAACAACAGCGGCATCCTCCCCACTGTGCACCACAGGGACATCCACCTGTGCACAACAGGGATATTCTAACCACTGTCTACCACAGGGATGTCCTCCCCAATGTCTTCAACAGGAATGTTTTTCCCATTGTACACCACATGGACATCCTCTGGTTGTCCAAAAAAGAACTTTCTCCCAACAGTTAATCACAGGGACATCTTCCTAACTGTCCACCACACAAATATGTTCCCCACTATCCACTACAGAAACATCCATCCCACTGTACACAACAGGGATATAATCCCCACCTTCCTCCAAAAAGATGTTCATCCCAATGTTCACAACAGAAATGTCCTACACATGGTCCACCAACAGGGATATCCTCCCAACTCTCCACCACAAGGAGTTCCTCCCCACCGTCCACCACAGGGACCTTCTTCCCACTGTCCACCAAAGGGACATCCTTCCTACTATCCAGACACAGACATCTTCCCCACTGTCCACCACATGCACCTCCTTCCCACTGACCACCACAGGGATGTCTTACCCCACAGTCCACCAGAGTGTGTTCCTCCCCACTGTCCACCACAAGGACATCCTCCTGTGCACAAGAGGGATGTCCTCACCATTGTGCACCACAAGGACATATTTATAATTTTTTACCACAGGGACGTCATTCCTACTGTCCACAAAAGTGAGGTTCTCCCTGCTGTCCACCACAGGGGCATCCTTACAACTGTCCATAACAGGGTCCTCCTCACCACTGTCCACCATGGGTATGTCCTTCCCATTGTTCACTAGAGGGACATCTTCCCCAATGTGCACAAAAGAGACATCCTTTTACTGTCCACCACAGGGATGTCCTTCCCACTGTCCACCACAGAGAGCACCTCCCTGCTCTCCACCAAAGGGACAGTCTTCTCACTCTCCACCATAGAACGTCCTTTCCACTGTCCACCACAGGTACATCCTCTCCACTGTCCACCAGAGGGGAAAATCCTTCCCACTGTCCACCACATGGAGTTCCTCCCTAATGACCACCAGAGGGACATCCTTCCTACTGTTCACCACAAGGAGGTCTTTCCCAATGTCCAAAACAGGGACATCCTTCCCACAGTCCACAACATATATTTCCTTCCAATGTCAACCACAGGGACTCCTTCTCACTGTCCACCACAGGGAAGTGCTCTATACTGTCCAGCACAGGTATGTATCTTACACTGTCCACCACAGTGATGTCCTCTGCCCTGTCCACAAGAGGCATATCATTTCCATGGTCCACCACAGGGACCTCCTTCCCACTGTACACCACAGGGGAGTCCTCTCTACAGTCCACCACAGGGATGTCCTTCCACTGTTCACCAAAGCTATGTCTCCACACTGTCCACAACAGGCATGTCCTTCCCACTGTCCAGCAAAGAAAGGTACACCCTGCTGTCCACAACAGGAACGTACTTCCCAATGTTCACTAAATGATGTCCTCCCCTATGTCCACCAGAGAGACGTCCTTCCCACTGTTCACCACATGGTGTTTTTCTCACCTGTCCACGACAGGGACATGCTTCCACTGTCCACCACACAAAAGTCCTTCCAAATGTCCACAACATGGACGTCCTTCCCACATTCCAAAACATAAATGTCCTCCCCACTGTCCAACACATAGACCTACTTCCCACTGTGCACAACAGAAAGATCCTCTCTACTCTCCACCAGAGGAATGTCCTTACCACTGTTCACCTAAGTGACGTCCTCCCCTCTGTCCACAAGAGGGACATTCTTCTCACAGTTCACTAGAAGAGGTCTTTCCAATGTCCACAACAGAGATGTTCTTCCCACAGTTTACAACATAAATGTCCTTCCCACTGTCCACCACAGGGAGGTTCTCTACTGTATCTAAGTGATGTCTTTCCACTGTCCACCACAGGGATGTCCTCTCAATTGTCCACAACAGGCATGTCCTTCCCACTGTCCAGCACAGAAAGGTACACCCTGATGTCCACAACAGGAACGTACTTCCAATGTCCACTAAATGATGTCCTTTCCTATGTCCACCACAGAGACATCCTTAAACTGTCCACCACATGGTGTTTCTCCCTACTGTCCACGAGAAGGACATGATTTCCACTGTTCAGCACTCGGAGGTCCTTCCCAATGTCCACAACATTGACGTCCTTCCCACAATCCACAACATAAATATCCTCCCCACTGTCCAACACATGGACCTTCTTCCCACTGTTCACCACAGAAAGGTCCTCTCTACTGTCCACCACATGGATGTCCTTACCACTGTCCAAACCAGTGACATCCTCCCCACTGTCCACAACAGTGATGTCCTTCCCACTGTCCACAAAAGAAAGGTCTTCCCCACTGACCACCACAGGGATGTCCTTCTCACTGTCCACCTAAGTGATGTCCTCACCTCTGTCCACAAGAGGGACATTCTTCCCAAAGTTCACCACAAGGAGGTCTTTCCTAATGTCACAACAGAGGCATTCTTCCCACAGTCCACAACATAAAAGTCCTTCCCACTGTCCACCACAGGGACCTCCTTCCCACTGTCCACCACAGTGACGTCCTCCCCAGTGTCCACCACAGGAACGTACTACCCACTGTCCACCAGAGATATGTCCTACCCGCTGTCCACCACTGTTACATCCTTTCCACTTTCCACCATTAGGAGGTCCTCTCCACTGTCCACCACAGAAAAATCCTTTGACTGTTCACCACAGGGACGTCCTTCCCAATATCCACGACTGGGAAGTCCTCACCACTGTCCACAACAGGGACGTCCTTTCCACTGTCCACCACAGAAACATACTCATCACTGTCTATCACAGGGACATCTTTACCACTCTCCAACACAAAGAGGTCCTCCCTGCTGTTCACCACAGTTATGTCCTTCACACTGTCCACCACAGGGAGAACCTCCCCACTGTCTACAACAGGGACGTCCTTCCCATTGTCCACCACATGGACATCCTTTCACTGTCCACAAAAAGGACTTCCTTCCCACTGTTTACCACAGGGACTTCTGCCTAACTGTCCACCACACAAATATGCTCCCAACTGTCCACTACAGAAACATCCATCCCACTGTACACAACAGGGAATTACTCCCCACTGTCCTTCACAAGGACGTCCATCACAGTGTCCACAACAGAATGGTCCTACCCACTGTCCACCACAGGGACATCCTCCCAACTGTCCACCCCAAGGAGTTCCTCCCCAACAGTCCACCACTGGATCATTCTTCCACTGTCCACCACAGGGACATCCTCCTGTGTACTACAAGGACATCCTTACCACTGTCACAACATGGTTGTCCTCAACAATATGCACTACATGGAAGTTATCACCACAGTCCACCACAAGAATATCCTCTGCACTGTAAACCACAGGGACATCCTACCCACTGTCCACCACAGGGAGGTCCTCCCCTCCATCTACCACAGGGACAACCTTCTGCCTGTCCACCACATTGTTGTCCTCAACACTGTCCTCCAAAGGGACGTCCTTCCCACAGTCGACCACAGGATGACATTTCAATGGTCCATCACAGGAAGTCCTCTTCACTGTCCACTACAGGGATGTCCTTTCCACTGTACACCACAGGGACATCCTCCTGTGCAAAACAGGGATGTTTTTACCATTGTCTACCCCAGAGATGTCTTCTGCACTCCCCACTACAAGGACATCATTCTCACTGTCCACCAAAGAGACATTCTCTTGTGCACCACCAGAGCGTTCTTCTTACTGTCCACAAGGCCATCATCCACATGTCTACTACAGTGAAATCCTCTCAACTCTCCAACACAGGGACATCCTCCTAACTGTCCACAACACGGATGTCCTCCCAACTATCAAACACAGCGAATCCTTCCCACTGAAAACAACAGGGACATCCTCCCCACTGTGCAACATAGTGACATCCCCCTGTGCACAACAGGGATGTCCTAACCACTGTCCACAACAAGTTAATGTCCTCCGCACTCTACACCATATGGGCATCCTTCCAACTATGCACCACAGGGATATTCTCCAGTGCACCACAGTAATATCCTCCCCACTGTCCATCACAGGGAAATACTAACCACCGTCCACCACTTGGATTTGCTCCCCACTGTCTACAACAGTGATATCCTTCCCACTATTCAAACTAGAAAATTTCTCCCTGCTGTCCACCAAGACAACATCCTTAAGACTGTCCACTTCAGTGATATCCTCTCCTCAGATAATAACAGGGATCTCCTTCCCACTGTCCATTACAAGTAGGTCCTCCCCAGTGTCCACCAGAGGCACACCCTTCCCACTGTCCACCACAAAGAGGTCTATCCCAATGTCCACAACAGGGACGTCCTTCCCACTGTCCACAACTTATATGTCCTTTCCCTGTCACCACAGGGACCTCCTTCCCACTGTCCACCACAGGGTAGTCCTCTCTACTTGTCCACCACAAGGATGTCTTTTCCACTGTCTACCAGATTGACGTCCTCACCACTGTTTACAACAAACATGTATATACCACTGTCCCACCACAGAAACATTTCTCTCCACTGTCCACCACAGGGAGGTCCTCCCCAACTGTAAATCACAGGACGTCCTTTCAACTGTTCACCATAGAGATGTCCTTCCCATTATCCACCACAGGGACATCCTCCTGTGTACCACCAGGGACATCCTTACACTGTACACAACGTGTTGTCCTCTCCAATGTCCACTACAGGGACGTTTTCACCACTGTCCACAACATGAATATCCTCCACACTGTTAACCACAGGGACATCTTACACATTGTCCACCACAGGGAGGTCCTCCCCACTGTCCACAACAGGAACATTTTCTGCCTGTCCACCACAGTGATGTCCTCCCCACTGTACATCTCAGGGACATCCTCCTGTGACAACAGGGATGTTCTTACCACTGTACTCCCCAGAGATGTCCTCTGAACTCCCCACTACAAGGACACCCTTCTCACTGTCCACCAAAGAGAATTCTCTTGTGCACCACAGGAACTTTGTTCTTACTACAAGTTCTTACTACAGTCTACAAGGCTGTCCTCTGCACTGTCCAACATACTCCTCATCATTGTCCATCACTGGACATCTTTTTCACTGTCAACCAAAGAGAGGTCCTCCCAGCTGTCCACCACAGTGACGTCCTTCCAACTGTCCACAACAGTAAAGTCCTCCCCACTGTCCAAAACAGGGATGTCCTCCCCACTGTCCACCATATGGACTTCCTACCCACTAGCCACGACAGGGAGGTCCTTCCTACTGTCAACCATAGAGAGGTCCTTCCAGCTGTCCAAAAATGGAACATCCTCCTCACTGTTCACCACAAGGTCATCCTCCCCACTGTGCACCACAGGGACATCCTCCTGTGCACAACAGTGATGTCCTCACCCTTGTGCACCACAGGAACATCTGCCTTTGCACACCAGGAATGTCCTCACCACAGTTTACCCCAGAGATGTCCTCTGCACACTCCAATGCAGGGACATCATATCCAATGTCCACTAAAGGACGTTCTCCTTTGCACCTGAGAAACTTCCTCAACACTCTCCACCAAAGGACGTCCTCCCCATTGTCCACCAAATGAATGTATTCCCCAAAGTCCACTAAAGAGAAGTCCTTTCCACTGTCCACAACAGGGACGTCCTTCCCACTGTCCACCACAGAGAGTTCCTCCCAGCTCTCCACCACAGGGATGTCCTTCTCACTGTTCACCACAAGGACATCCTCCCCACTGTGCACAACAAGGACATCCTCCCATGCACAACAGGGATGTCCTCAACCTTGTGCACCACAGGAACATCTTCCTGTGCACACCATGGATGTCCTCACCACTGTCTACCCCAGAGATGTTCTCCGCACAATCCATGACAGGGACATCATTCCCAATGTCTACCAAAGGGACATTCTCCTTTGCCCCAGAGAAACATCATCACCACTGTCCACCAAAAGACATCCTGACCACTGTCCACCACAGGGACGTACTCCCCACTGTCCACCTAAGGGAAGTCCTCTCCACTGTTTACAGCAGGCACGTCCTTCCAATTATCCACCACAGGGGGTCCTTCCCACTGTCCACCAGAAAGACATCCTTCCAACTGTCTACCACAGGGACTTATTCCCCAGTGTCAACCAAAGGGACGTCCTCCCCACTTTCCACCACAGGGATGTTTTCCACACGGTCCAACCCAGGGGTGTCCTCACCAAGGTCCACTACAGGGACATCCTTCCTACTGTCCACCACAGGGAGGTCCTCCCCACTGTCCACAACATGATGTCCTTTCCCACTGTAAAACAAAGAAATGTCCTTCCCACTGTCACCACAGGAACGTCTTTCCATCTGTCAACTACATTGACATCCACCCCACTGTCCACCACAGGGAAGTCCTTGCAACCATACTCCTCAGGGAGGTCCTCCCCATAGTCCACCACATGGATGTCCTCCACAGTGTAATCCACAGGCATGTCCTTCTCAGTGTGCACTACAGTGAAGTACTCACCACTCTATACCACAGGGATGTCCTTCCCATTGACCACCTCAGTGACTACCTCCCCACTTTCCATCACAGGGATATCCTACCCACTGTCCACCACAGAAAGGTTCTCCCTGCTCTCCACCACAGTGACATCCTTATCACTATTTACCACAGGGTCATCCTCACCAATGTCCACCAGTGGGAAACCCTTCCCACTGTTCACCACAGGAACTTCCTTTACACTGTGCACCACAGGGACATACTTCTGTGCATAACAGAAATGTTCTTACCACTGTCCATTGCAGAGATGTCAACTGCACTCTCCACTCCAGGCAAATACTTCCCACTGTCCACCAAAGAGATGTTTTCTTGTGCACCACAGGAACATCCTCCCCACTGTCCACAATGTCATCATCACCACTGTCCACCACAGTGATGTGCTCTGCACTCTCCAAAACAGGGACATCATTCCCAAGGTCCACCAAAATAGTGTTTTCCTGTGCACCACAGAAACATCCTCCTCACTGTCCACCACAGGGATGTCCTCATCACTGTCCAGCACAGAGATCCCAACTATCCAACACAGAGTGCTCCTCTTCACTGTCCACCACAGAGATGTCCTTCCCACTGTCCACCACAGAGAGTTCCTCCCAGCTGTCCACCACAGGATGTCCTCCCAACTGTCCACCAGAGGGATATCCTTCCCACTGTGCACCACAAGGAGGTCCTTCCCAATGTCCACAAAAGTGACATCCTTTTTAAAATCCACAACATAAATGTCTTTCTCACTTTCCAGAACAGGGATATCCTTCTTACTGTCTACCACAGGGAGGTTCTCTTTACTGTCCACCACAGTGATGTCCTTTCCAATGTCCACCACAGGGACGTCCTCCTCACTGTCCAGCACAAGGACATCTTTCCCACTGTCCAGTACAGAAACCACCACCCCACTGTCCACCATGGAAATGCCCTACACTTGATCAGCCACAGGAACATCCTGCCCAATGTTCACCACAGGGATGTTCTCAACAATGTCCAACATAGAGTTGTCCTCAGCACTCTTCACCACAGGGACATCTTTTTCCTGTCAACCACAAGATGTCCACCGGGCTGTCCAACACAGAGATGTTTTTCCACTGTCCACAACAGAGGTGTCCTAGCCAATGTCCACCAAAGGGTGTGCTTTTCCATAGTTCAAAACAGAAATATTCCTTCTGTCTTCTCCTCTCTCTGGATGCCCTTCTGTCCTCTCCTCTCTCTGGTTGCCCTTCTGTTCTCTCCTCGCTCTGGATTCCCTTCTGCCTCTCTGTCTGCATACCATTCTATTCTCTACTTTCCTGGATGTCTTTCTGTTTCTCATCTCTCTGGATGCCCGACAATTTTCTCCTCACTCTGGATACCCTTCCGTCTTCTCCTCTCACCAGATGCCCTTCTGTTCTCTCGTCTCACTGGATGCCATTCTGTCCTCTCCTCTCTCTGGATGCCCTTCTGTCTTCTCCTCTATCTGGATGGCTTCTGTCCCTTCTCTCTCTAGGTCCCTTCTGTTCTCTCCTCTCTGGATGCCCTTCTTCACTCTCCTCTCTCTGGATGCCCTTCTGTCCTCTCCTCTCTCTGGATGCCCTTCTGTGCCTCTCTATCTAGATGCCTTCTTCTTCTTCTTCTCTCTTTAGTTGCCCTTCTGTCCTCATTTTCTCCAGATGCCCTTCTGTACTCTCCTCTCTCTGAATGCCCTTCTTTCTCTCTCTCTCTTGATGCCCTTCTGTCCTCTCCTCTCTCTGGATGCCCTTCTGTCCTCTTTTCTCCCTATGCCCTTCTTTCTTCTCCTCTCTCTGGATGCCCTTCTGTTCTCCCCTCTCTCTGGATGCCCTTCTGTCTTCTCCTCTCTCCACATGCCCTTCTGTTCTCTCCTCTATCTGAATGCCCTTCTGTCTTCTCCTCTCTCTGGATGCCCTTCTGTTTCCTCCTCTCTCCAGATACCCTTATGTCCTCTTCTCTCTCTGGATGTCCATCAGTCTTCTGCTCTCTCTGATGGGCTTCTATTCTCTCCTCTTTCTGGGTTCTCTTCTGTTCTCTCATCTCTCTGGATGCACTTCTGTCTTTCTCTCTCAGGATGTCCTGCCTCTCTCTGGATGCCCTTCTGTTTCCCAAATCTCTGGATGCCCTTCTGTTTTCTCCTCTCTCTGGATGCCCTTCTGTTCTCTCCACTCTCTGGATGCCCTTCTTCCCACTCCTCTCTCTGGATGCCTTCTGTCCTCTCCTCTCTCTGGATGCCCTTCTGTCTTCTCCTCTCTCGGATGCCCTTCTGTTCTCTCCTCTCTCTGGATGCCTTCTGCTCTCTCCTCTCTCTGGATGCCCTTCTGTTCTCTCCTCTCTCTGGATTCCCTTCTGTCTTCTCCTCTCTCTGGATGCCCTTCTATTCTCTCCTTTTCTGGATGCCCTTCTGTCTCTCCTCTCTCTGGATGCCCTTCTGTCTTCTCCTCTCTCTGGATGCCCTTTACTCTCTCTCTCTGGATGCCCTTCTGTCTTTTCATATCTATGAATGACTGCTTTGTCTACTCTCTCTGGATGCCTTCTTTTCTCTCTCTATCCAGATGCCCTTCTGTCTTCTCTTTCTGGATGCCCTTCTGTTCTTTCCTCTCCCCAGATGCCCTTCTGTCTTCTCCTCTTTCTGGATGCCTTCTGTCTTCTCCTCTCTCTGGATGCCCTTCTGTCTTCTCCTCTCTCTGGATGCCCTTCTGTTCTCTCCACTCTCGATTGTTTTCTGACCTCTCCTCTTTCTGGATGCCCTTGTGTCCTCCTCTCTCTTGGATGCCCTTTGGCCTTCTCCTCCTCCGAATGCCCTTCTGTTCTCTCCTCTCTCTGGATGCCCTTCTGTCTTCTCCTCTCTCTGGATGCCCTTCTGTCTTCTCCTCTCTCTGGATGCTAGTGTGCTCTCTCCTCTCTCTGGATGCCCTTCTGTTCTCTCCTCTCTCTGGATTGCCTCTGTCTTATCCTCTCATTTGATGCCCTTCTGTTCTCTCCTCTTTCTGGATGCCCTTCTGTTCTGTCCTCTCCCTGGATGCCCTTCTGTCTTCTCCTCTCTCTGGATGCCCTTCTGTCCACTCTTCTCTCTGGATGCCCTCTGTCCTCTCCTCTCTCTGGATGCCCTTCTGTTCTCTCCTCTCTCTGGATTCCCTTCTGTCTTCTCCTCTCTCTGGATGCCCTTCTCTTCTCTCCTCTCTCTATATGCCCTTCTGTCCTCTATTCTCTCTGGATGCCTCTCTGTTCTCTCATCTCTCTGGATGCTTTTCTGTCTCTCCTCTCTCTGGATGCCCTTCTGTCTTTCCCTCTCTGGATGCCCTTCTGTCTTCTCCTCTCTCCCTATGCCCTTCTGTCTTCTCTTCTCTCTGGATGCCCTTCTGTCTTCTCCTCTCACTGGATGCCCTTCTGTCTTCTCCTCTCTCAGATGCCCTTCTGTTCTCTCATCTCACTGGATGCCATTCTTTCTCTGCTCTCTGGATGCCCTTCTGTATTCTCTTCTCTCCAGATGTCCTTCAGTACTCTCTCTCTGGATGCCTTCTGTCTCTGCTCTCTCTGGATGCCCTTTGTTTCTCCTCTTTCTGGGTTCTCTCCTGTTCTCTCCTCTCTCTGAATGCACTTCTGTTTTCTCCTCTCTCTGGATGCCCTTCTGTCTTCTCCTCTCTCGAAATGGCATTCTGTTCTCTCCTCTCTCTGGATGCCCTTCTGTTCTCTCCTCTCTCTGGATGCCCTTCTGTTCTCTCCTCTCTCTGGATGTCCTTTGTCCTTTCTCTCTCTGGAACCCTTTGTTCTCTCCTTTCTCTTGATTCCCTTCTGTCTTCTCCTCTCTCTGGATGCCCTTCTGTTCTCTCCTATTTCTGGATGCCCTTCTGTTCTCTCTCTCTCTGTATGCCCTTCTACTCTCTTTCCTCTCTCTTGATGCCCTTCCGTTCTCTCCTCTCTCTGGATGCCCTTCTGTTTTCTCCTCTCTTGGATGCTCTTCTGTCCTCTCCTCTCTCTGGATGCCCTTCTGTCTTCTCCTCTCTTTGGATGCACTTCTGTCTTCTCCTCTCTCTGGATGCCATTCTGTCTTCTCCTCTCTCCGATGCGCTACTATTCTCTCCTCTCTTGGATGCCCTTCTGTCTTCTCCTCTCTCTGGATGCCCTTCTTTCTCTCCTCAGTCTAGGATCCCTTCTGTCTGTTTTCTCTCTGGATGCCCTTCTGTTCTTTCTTCTCTCTCTATGCCCTTATGCCTCTATTCTCTCTGGATGCCCTTCTTTCTTTTCCTCTTTGGATGCCCTCTTCCTCTCCTCTCTCTGGATGCCTTCTGTCTCTCCTTCTCTGAATGCCTTCTGTTCTTCCTTTTTTGATGTCCTTCTGTTCTCTTTCTCTCTGGATGCCCTTCTGTTCTCTCCTCTCTCTGGATGCCCTTCTGTCTCTATTCTCTCTGGATGCCTCTCTGTTCTCTCCCTCTCGGATGCCCTTCTGTCTTCTCCTCTCTCTGGATGCCCTTCTGTTCTTCTCCTCTCTCTGGATGCCCTTCTGTCCTCTCCTCTGTCGAATACCTTTCTGTACTCTCCTCTCTCTGGATTCGCTTCTGATCTCCTCCTTCTTGGATGCCCTTCTGTTCTCTCCTCTCTCTGGATGCCCTCTGTCTTTCTCCTCTGTCTGGATGGCCTTCTGTCCCAACTCTCTCTAGGTCCCTTCTGTCTCCCCTCACTGGATGCCCTTCTGTCCTCTCCTCTCTCTGGATGCCCTTCTGTCCTCTCCTCTCTCTGGATGCCCTTCTGTGCTCTCCTCTATCTGGATGCCTTTCTTTCTCTCCTCTCTAGGATGCCCTTCTGTCCTCAATTTTTCCAGATGCCTTTCTGTACTCTCGTCTCTCTGATGCCCTTCTTTGCTCTCCTCTCTCTGGATGCCTTCTGTCCTCTCCTCTCTCTGGATGCCCTTCTGTCTTTCTCTCTCTCCGGATGCCCTTCTTTTTTCTCCTCTCTCTGGATGCCCTTCAATATTTCCTTCTCTGGATACCCTTCTGTTTCTCCTCTCACCACATGCCCTTCTGTTCTCTCTTCTCACTGGATGCCCTTCTGTCCTCTCCTCTCTCGGATGCCCTTCTGTCTTCTCCTCTCTCCGGATGCCTTCAGTCCTCTTCTCTCTCTGGATGTCCTTCAGTCTTCTCCTCTATCTGGATTGGCTTCTGTTCACTTCTCATTCTGGATTCTCTCCTGTTCTCTCATTTCTCTGGATACCATTCTGTTTTCTCTTCTCTCTGGTGCCTGTCCTCTCGCTGGATGGCCTTCTGTCTTCCAAATCTCTGGATGCCCTTCTGTTTTCCTCTCTCTGGATGCCCTTCTGTTCTCTCCACTCTCTGGATGCCCTTAGTTCTTCTCCTCTCTCTGGATGCCCTTCTGTCCCTCCTCTCTCTGGATGCCCTTCTGCTCTCTCCTCTCTCCGGATGCCTTCTGTTCTCTCCTCTCTCTGGATGCGCTTCTCTCTTCTCCTCTCTCTGGATGCCTGTGTGCTCCCTCCTCTCTCTGGATTCCCTTCTGTTCTCTCCTCTCTCCGATTACCTTCTGTCTTCTCCTCTCTCTGGATGCCCTTCTATGCACTCCTCTCTCTGGATGCCCTTCTGTTATCTCCTCTCTCTGGATGCCTTCTGTCTTATCCTCTCTCTGGATGCCCTTCTGTTCTCTTCTCTATTTGGATGCCCTTATGTTGCCTCCTCCTCTCGATGCTCTTCTGTTCTTCACAATCTGTGGATGCCCTTCTGTCCTCTCCTCTCTCTGGATGCCTTCTGTTCTCTCCTCTCTCTGAATGCCCTTCTGTCCTCTCCTCTCTTTGGATGCCCTTCTGTTCTCTCCTCTGTCTGGATTCCCTTCTGTTCTCTCTTCTCTCTCTGGATTCCTTCTGTCTTCTCCTCTCTCTGGATGACCTCTGATCTCTTCCCGGTGCTCTTCTGTCTCTCTTCACTCTGGATGCCCTTCTCTCTGTTCCTCTCTCTCTGGATGCACTTCTGTCCTCTCCTCTCTCTAGTTGCCCTTCTGTCTTCTCTCTCCCTATGCCCTTCTGTTCTCTTGATGCTGTTCAGTCTTCTTTCTCTCTCTGGATGCCCGACATTTTCTCCTAACCTTCATATCCTTCTGTCTTTCTCCTCCTCTAGATGCCCTTCTGTTATCTCCTCTCACTGGATGCCATTCTGTTCTCTCCTCCCTCTGGATGCCCTTCTCTCTCTCCTCTCTCCGGATGCCCTTCTGTCCTCTTCTCTCTGTCTATGTCCTTCAGTCTTCTGCTCTCTCTGGATGGGGTTCTGTTCTCTATCTTTCTGGATTCTCTTCTGTACTCTCATCTCTCTAGATGCCCTTCTGTTCTCTCTTCTTTTGGATGCCTTCTGTCTTCTCCTCTCTCGGATGCCCTTCTGTCTTCTCCTTTCTTTGCATACCCTTCTGTTTCTCTCTCTCTCTGGATGCCCTTTTTTCATCTCTTCTCACTGGATACCCTTCTATTTTCTCTCTCTCTGATGCCCTTCTGTTCTCTCCTCTATCTGGATGCCCTTGTGTCTTCTCCTCTCTCTGGATGCCATTTGTGTCCTCTCTTCTCTCTGGATGCCCTCTGTCTTCTCCTCTCTCTGGATGCCCTTCTGTTCTCTTCTCCTCTGGATGATCTTCTCAGTTCTTCATCTCTCTTGATGCCCTTGTGTCTCTCCTCTCTCTTGATGCCCTTCTGTCTTCTTTTTTTCTGGATCCCTTCTGTCCTCTCCTCTCTTTGAGACCTTTGGTTTTCTCCTCTCATCTGATGCTCTTTTATTCTCTCTTCTCACTGCATGCCCTTCTGTATTCTCCTCTCTCTTGAATCCATTTACTCTCCTCTCTCTGTATGCCCTTCTGTCTTCTTTCTCTGTATGCACTTATGTTCTCACCTCTCTCCAGATGTCCTTCTGTCCTCTACTCTCTCTGGATGCCCTACTGTCCTCTCCTCTCTCTGGATTTCTTTCTGTCCTCTCATATCTCTGGTTTCCTTCTGTTCTCTTCTCTCTCTAGATTGTCTTCTGTCCTCTAATCTCTCTGGATGCCCTTCTGTCTCTCTCTCTGGAAGACCTTCTGTCCTCTCCTATCTCTGGATGCCCTTCTGTTCTCTCCTCTCTCTGGATGCCCTTCTGTCATCCTCTCTTTGTATGCCTTATGTTGTCTCCTCTCTCTCGATGCTCTTCTCATCTTCACAATCTGTGGATGCCTTCTGTCTCTCCTCTCTCTGGATGCCCTTCTGTTCTCTCATCTTTCTGGATGTTCTTCTGTTCTCCCCACACTCTAGATGACCTTCTTTACTCTCCTCTCTCTAGATGCCTTTCTGTTCTCTTCTCTCTGGATGCCCTTCTGTGCTCACCTCTCTCTGGATGTCCTTCTGTCTTCTCCTCTCTCTTCATGCCCTTCTATTTTCTTTTCTATCTATATTCCTTTCTGTCCTCTCATCTCTCTGGATGCCCTTCTATATTATTCTCTCTATGGATGCTTCTCTGTTCTCTTATTCTCTGGATGCCCTTTTGTCTTCTCCTCTCTCTGGATGTCATTCTGTTTTCTCTTCTCTTTGGATGCCCTTCTGTTTTCTCCTCTCTCTACATTCTCTTCTGTTGTGTCATATCTCTGGATGCACTTCTCTTCTCTTCTCTCTCCTAGAATGATCTTCTGTTTGCTTTCTCTCTGCATGACGTTCTGTTCTCTCCTCTCTCTGGAAGATCTTCTACTCTTGCATCTCTCTGAATGTTCTTGTGTCCTTTCCTCTCCCTGGTAGCCCTTCTGTCTTCTCCTCTCTCTGGATGCCCTTCTATTCTCTTCTCTCTCTGGATGGCCTTCTGTCTTCTCTTCTATCTGAATGCCCTTCTGTCAGCTACACTCTCCGGATGTCTTCTCTCTCTCTGGATGCCTTCTGTTCTCTCCTCTCTCTGGATGCCCTTATTTACTCTCTTCTAACAGGATGCCCTTCTGGCCTCTCCTCTCTCTGGATTCCTTCGGTTCTCTCTTCTCTCGGATGCCCTTCGCTTCTCTCCTCTCTCTGGATGCCCTTCTGCCCTCCCCTCTTTTTGGATGCCCTTCTGTTCTCTCATCTCTCTGTATGCCCTTCTTTACTCTTCCACTCTCTGGATGCCATTCTGTCTTCTCCTCTCTCTGTATGCCTTTCTGCACTCTCCTCTCTCTCTGGATGTTCTTCTGTCCTCTCCACTCTCTGGATGCCATTCTGTCTTCTCCTCTCTCTGTATGCCTTCTGCACTCTCCTCTCTCTGGATGCCTCTGTCCTCTCCTCTCTCTCTGGATTCCTTTCTGTCCTCTGCTCTCTCTGGATTGCCTTCTGTCCTCTATATCTCTGTATGCCTTTCTGTTCTCTCCTCTCTCTGCATGCCCTACTGTCCTCTGCTCTCTCTGGATTTCCTTCTGTCTCTTGTATCTCTGGTTGCCCTTCTGTTCTCTTCTCTCTCTAGATCTCTTCAGTCCTCTAATCTCTCTGTTTGCCTTCTGTATTCTTCTCTCTCTGGAAGCCCTTCTGTCCTCTCCTCTCTCCAGATGCCCTTCTGTTCTCTCCCTCTCTGGATGCCCTTCTGTTCTCTCCTCTCTTTGGATGCCCTTATGTTGTCTCCTCTCTCTCGATGCTCTTCTGTTCTTCCCAATCTGTGAATGCCCTTCTGTTCTCTGCTCTCTCTACATGCCTTTCTTTTCTCTCCTCTCTCTGGATGCATTGTGTCCTCTCCTCACTTTTTATGCCCTTCTGTTCTCTCCTCCATCTGGATTCCCTTCCGTCCACTCATCTCTCTGGATGTCCTTCTGTCTTCTCCTCTCTATAGATGATTTCTGATCTCCCCTCTCTCCGGATGCTCTCTGTGTTCTCTTCACTATGGATGCCCTTCTGTACTCTCCTCTCTCTCTCTGGATGCACTTCTGTTTTCACCTCTCTATGGATGCCCTTCTGTCTTCTCTGCTCTCTGGATGCCCTTTGTTCTCTACTATCACTGGATACCCTTCTGTTTTCTCCTTTCTCTGGAGGCCCTTCTTTCTTCTCTGTCTCTGCAAACCGTTCTATTCCTACTCTCTCTGGATGCCCTTCTGTCTTCTCGCTCTCTGGATGCCCGTCTGTTCTCTCCTCTCTGTTCATGCCCTTCTGACCTCTCCTCTTCATGGATGCCCTTCTGTTCTCTCCTTCTCTGGATGCACTTCTGTCCTCTCCTCCTTCTGATTGCCCTTCTGTCCTCTCCTCTCTCTGGATGCTATACTGTTCTCTCCTCTCTCTGGATTCTTTTTTGTCTCCTCCTCTTTGTGGATGCGCTGCTATCTCTTCTATCTCAAGATGCCCTTTTGTCCTTAATTCTCTCTGGATACCCTTCTGTTCTCTTGTCTCTCTGGATTCTTCTTTGTGCTCTCCTCTCTCTATATGTCCTTCTGTCCTCTCTCTCTCTATTGCTCTTCTGTCTTTCCTCTCTCCCTATAGCCTTTTGTTCTCTTATTCTCTCGATGCCCTTCAATATTCTCCTCTCTCTGGATGCCTGACAATATTCTCCTACTCTATATCCTTTTGTCTTCTCTCTCACTAGATGCCCTTCTGTTACTCCTCTTCTGGATGTCATTCTGTCCTCTCCTCTCTCTGGATGCCTTTTTTTCCTCTCCTCTCTTGATACCTGTCTGTTCTCTCCTCTATCTGGATGCCCTTCTGTCCTCTCCTCTATCTGGATGCCCTTGTGTCCTCTTCTCTCTCTGGATGTCATTTCTTCGTCTCTTCTCTCGGGATGCCCTTCTGTCTTCCCCTCTCTCTGGATGCCCTTCTGTTCTCTCCTCTCTCTGGATGATCTTCTGTTCTCTCATCTCTCTGGATGCCTTGTGTCCTATCTACTCTCTGGTTGCCCTTCTGCTTCTCTTCTCTTTGAATGCTCTTCTGTCCTCTCTTCTCCTTTGATGTCCTTCTGTTTTCTCCTCTCGTCCGAAGCTCTTCTATACTCTCTCTCTCTGGATGCCCTTCTATCATCTCTCTGGATGCCCTTCTGTTCTCTCCTCTCTCCAATGCCTTTTGTCCTTTCCTCTCTCTGATGCCCACTGTCCTCATCTCTCTCTGGATTTTTCTGTCCTCTCATATCTCTGGTTGCCCTTTGATCTCTTCTCTCTCTAGATTCTCTTCTGTCCTTTAATCTCTCTGGATGCCCTTCTGTCTTCTTCTCTCTCTGGATGCCCTTCTGTCCTCTCCTCTCTCCAGATGCCCTTCTGTCCTCTCCTATCTCTGGATGCCCTTATGTTGTCTCCCTCTCTCGATGCTCTTCTGTTCTTTCCAATCTGTGGCTGCCCTTCTGTTCTCTCATCTTTCTGGATGCCCTTCTGTTCTCTCTCTCTCTGTATGCCCTTCTTTACTCTCCTCTCTCTGGATGCCTTTCTTGTGTTCTCTTCTCTCTGGATGACTTTCTGTTCTCACCTCTCTCTGGATGCCCTTCTGTCTTTTCCTCTCACTACATGCCCTTCTATTTACTCCTTTCTCTATATTCCTTTCTGTCCTCTCACCTTTCTGGATGCCCTTCTATTATATTCTCTCTATGGATGCTTCTCTGTTCTCTTATCTCTCTGGATGCCCTTTTGTCTTCTCTCTCTGGATGCCCTTCTGTCTTCTCTTCTCTCTGAATGCCCTTCTGTCGTCTCCTCTCTCTGGATGCCATTCTGTTGTGTCATATCTCTGGATGCCTTTTTCTTCTCTCTCTCTCTGGATGATCGTTCTGTTGCTTATCTCTCTGCATGCCCTTCTGTTCTCTCCTTTCTATGGAAGATCTTCTGTTCTCTCATCACTCTGGATGTTCTTGTGTCCTTTCCTCTTGCTGGAAGCCCTTCTGTCTCTCCTCTCTCTGGATGCCCTTCTATTTTCTCCTCTCCCAGATGCCTTCTGTCTTCTCTCTATAGGATGCCCTTCTGTCAGCTCCACTCTACGGATGTCTTATCCTCTCTCTGAATGCCCTTCTATTCTCTCGTCTCTCTGGATGTCCTCATTTACCTCTTCTAAGAGGATGCCTTCTGTCCACTCTTCTTGCTGGATGCCTTTATATATTCTCTCTATGGAGGCTCCTCTGTTCTCTTATCTCTCTGGATGCCATTTTGTCTTCTCCTCTCTCCGGAATCCCTTCTGTCTTCTCCTCTTTCTGGATGCCCTTCTGTCCTCTCCTCTCTCTGGATTCCTTTCTGTTCTCTCATCTCTCAGGATGCCCTTCTGTACTTTCCTATCTCTGGATGCCCTTCTGCCCTCTCCTCTCTTTGGATGCCCTTCTGTTCTCTCCTGTCTTTCGATGCTCTTTGGTTACCCTCTCTGTTGATGCGCTTCTGTTCTCTCCTCTCTCTGTATGCCCTTCTTTACTCTTCTCTCTCTGTATGCCCTTCTGTCTTCTCCTCCCTCTGGATGCCCTTCGGTTCTATCCTCTCTCTCGATGCTCTTCTGTTCTCCCCTCTCTGTGGATGCCTTCTGTTCTCTTCTCTCTCTCTATGCCTTCTTTACTCTTCTCTCTCTGGATGCCCTTCTGTCTTCTCAACTCTCTGGGTGCCCTTCGTTCTATCCTCTCTCTAGATGCTTTCTGTTCTTCCCTCACTGTGGATGCCTTGTCTCCTCTCCTCTCTATGGATGCCTTCTGTCCTCTCCTCTTTATGGATGCCCATCTATTTTCTCATCTCTTTGGATTCCCTTCAATCTTCTCCTCTCTCTGGATGCCCTAATGCTCTCTCCTCTCTCTGAATGCCCTTTCGTCTTCTCCTCGTCTGGATTCACTTCTGTTCTCTCTTTCTCTGGATGCCTTTCTGTTCTCTCCTCTCTCTAGATGCCCTTCTGTTCTCTCAATTTTCTGGAAGATCTTCGGTTCACTCATATCTCTGGATGCCCTTGTCTCCTCTCCTCTCTCTGGATGCTCTTCTGTTCTCTCATCTCTCTGGATGCCCTTCTGTCTTCTCTCTCTCTACATGCCTTCTGTTCTCTCCTCTCTCTGGATGCCCTTTGATCTCTCCTCTCTGGATGGCCTTCTTTCCTCTCTTGTCTCTGGATGCCCTTTTGTTCTATACCTATCTGGATTCCCTTCTGTCCTCTACTCTCCCTGATGCC
>NW_023045672.1:0-19142 GCF_011762505.2 Arvicanthis niloticus | reverse complement strand
AAGTAGAAGACAGAAGCTATAGACACTTTTCCAATGCTTTTACATGTAAGGTATTTATTTAATCCTCACAACTTTATTCTTCTCATTTTAACCTTCTGATTAGTTTTTCACTTTTGCAAGGAGTGGTAACCATTCTAAGATATAAACCTATTAAAAGCAAGCAAAAAAAAAAAACCACAACAAGAAAACAATAAAGGAACCTTAACGTTGAAGATATCAGAAACGTAAATATAAGCAAATGCAATCAAACAGGGATTTAGAGGTTAGTTAATATAACTATTTAAATGGTATACATAAATCTACTTCCATGACATCAGCAATTGATGCAAGCATTAACTTTCTACTGTACAGTCATCATTTTAAATGTATGTTGATGGTTGGGTTCTATATGTGTGAATAGAAGAAAACAAATACTAAAAAGCTAAACAAAGAATCAAAGCTTGGCATGATAGATATAAAAAATAAAAGTTTATATTGAAAGCCAAAGCCCCAGAGAATCTTTTTTATGATTCCAAGAACCATTTAGGTATTTAGTAAGAAATTATTCCTAGACTAGATTATTACATATTAAAGTGGAATATGATAAGGTGTTTCTTGGGGTCTACAATGGATGGATTTATACTATTATTTGATGATTTAAAGGTGGAGCCTCTTCAAGATAAAATAAGGGAGCTCAATGGCTTCAGACCATGATGTAGTTCCTTATGAAACTGAGCAGTTTGTAAGAAATCCACAATCTCACTTCAAGCAAGTATATTTTTTTCTTAAATAGCCAAATGCTTATTATTTCCTTTTGGGTGTATAATTAAAAAAGGTTCTATTGATTAATTTAGAGGAGATTTCATAATAAATATAATCATTTTATTAAAAAAAAAGATGCAGTGGTAGACCCAGCAGTTAATTAAATCCTCTCCAAGGAGGATTTTGAAGGATTTGATCCTAAGCATCTATTCTTGCCTCTGTCAACTCAGAAGTCTTCATCATTCCACAAACCTTTATCAAGCATGCACTATATTTCAGACAGTGTGTGTTAGCTTTAAGGGTAGAGCAAACTAGATATGGCCCCTTCTGCCTTCATGAGATTTCTACTACATCATTTTTTTTTTTTAGCATATGCAACTGGAGTGAATCACTCGAGAAGACTGGTTTCTTGAAGCAGATACACATCAAAGATTAGATGTCAACTGCAAATGGCAGTTTCTAGGCGTAGTAAACCCAGTACTTGAGAAGCAGAGACAGGATTTCTGTGAGTCTGTGTACAGCTTGGTCTATATTGCAAGTTCCAGGCCAGCTAGGGCTACAGCACAGTGAGACCCTGTTTCAAAAAGAAGCAGCAGAGGAGGAAGAGGAAGAGAAGGAGAAAGAAAAACCTTATATGTCTCCTAAGATTAGGTTTTGTCTCAGATAGTATCAGTTTATTTATCTTTTCTTACTATCCTTATAATGTTGTTCCATCAGTTAGGTCTGCCCTATACCTTTACATGTGCCCTTCCCATGTCAGTGATTTCTCAGCATTAGTTCTAAGACTTATTCATTTTAAAAAGTTTATTTTGTATATTTCTGTGATTAAACTCTTGCATTGTATGGTCATCTAAAATTTCTAAATTGGAAGCTTAGAAAACAGGAAAACATAAAAGGATATTTTTACTGTTTTATTTGCTTACTTTTACAGTACTGGAGCTTGGGTCTCTGGGTTTCTTCATGCTCACTCTCAGTAAGACCTTTGCCATATACCCAGCCCATGGGATTTAAAAGAAATTGACTTAAAACCTCACTAACTTTATAGAAGAAGTTTTGCTTTATTTATTCTATTTTCTTTCTGTGTATGATATTTTGTTTTATTGCATATATTTTAGGTCAACAATGAGAAGTTTTGATGCATGTATATCACCTCATATATTTACTATTTGTGTGTGTGAACTCTTTCAGAAAATTACAAGTGTGAAATATAATGCCAAGCTGTACATTAGAACTCCCAAATGTAATCATTTTACAACAGAAACTTCATTCCCTTTGGCAAAAAAAATCCTCCTGTTCCCCAGCCCTAGCCCCTGAAAAGCATTGCCCTATTCTGTTTCTTTGAATCTAGCTCAGTTATGACATTCCGCTTATAAATAGGGTAATAATTATTTTATTTCTGAGTCTTGCTCATTTCACTTAGCATAAAGTCCCAATATCTATCCATTTTATTGCAATGATACAATTTCCTTCATATTATTGTGGAGTAAATCCCACAGCATAAGCATACCATTTTCTTTACACATGCCCCCATCAACAGACATTTAGACTGTTTTCATATACTAGCTATTCTGTATCTCACTGCAGTGGATGACATAACAGCATCCTTTGAGATATTGATTGTCTTTCATTTAAGCATGTATCCAGTAGCGAAATTGCTGGATCATATTCTAGTTCAGTATTTAATTATCTTCATGCTGTTTTTTTACAATGGCAATGTAAGTGTATATTTCAATTATGTATACAAGTTCAATTTTCTCCGTATCTTTGTTATATTTTTTCCCTAAATCATGGCCACCTTAACAGGTACTAAGCAGTATCTTATTGTGGTCAATCTTTGCACGATGGCAAGGGCACTATCCCTGAACTCTACTACCAGCTCTCACTATGATTTACATTTTCATTTTTTCTAATGATCTGTGATGTTGAACATCCTTTTCGATATCTGCTAGTTATTTGTATGTCTTTGTAACAATGCTTATTCGGGTGCATGCTGTTTGTATGCATAGCTGTGACAATCTGTAAGTCTACTCTTAGTTAAGGGATGTCCCAAGCCCTACCCAACATCTCTGGACCTCTTCACTGCAAACATCAACTTATTGCTTCTTCGTCTCTTTCCTTATTTTGCAGCTGTGCTAATGGTTTTTTCCCTGATATCTGTCACCTATGGGGCTACCCTCTGCAATATGTTGGCTATCCAGATCAAGTATGATGACTACAAGATTAGACTTGGGCCACTGGAAGTTCTTTGTATCACCATCTGGAGGACATTGGAGATCACTTCCCGCCTCGTGATTCTGGTGCTCTTCTCGGCCACCTTGAAGTTGAAGGCTGTGCCCTTCTTAGTGCTCAACTTCCTGATCATCCTCTTTGAGCCCTGGGTTAAGTTCTGGAGGAGTGGTGCCCAAATGCCAAACAATATTGAGAAAAATTTCAGCCGAGTCGGCACTCTGGTGGTACTTATTTCTGTCACCATCCTCTATGCTGGCATCAACTTCTCTTGCTGGTCAGCCATGCAGTTGAAGTTGGCAGACAGAGACCTTGTTGACAAAGGTCAGAACTGGGGACATATGGGACTACACTACAGTGTGAGGTTGGTAGAGAATGTGATCATGGTTTTGGTTTTAAGTACTTTGGAGTCAAAGTGTTACTGAATTACTGTCATTCCTTGATTGCTGTGCAGCTTATCATTGCTTATCTGATTTCCATTGGAGTCATGCTCCTTTTCTTCCAGTACTTGCACCCATTGCGCTCACTCTTCACCCATAATGTAGTAGACTACCTCCATTGTATCTGCTGCCGCAGGCACCATCGGGAAAGGGTTGAGAACTCAGAGACATCCCGTGCAACTGACGCAAGGCAAAGTATTGTCTGATAGTTTTTTCTTCTTCTGAACATTGTAGGGTGGGTTTGGGGTCGACAAGAGTAACTGTGAAATTGAAGGAGTTGGTGAGATTCCTGTGTGTGTGAGTACTTACAGGATCATTTTCTTGACTCTTCTAGTAAACCTATTGAAAGAAAGAGTGACCTTGCAAATAGGTTTTACTTCTTTCTGATTGACTGCTATGCTTGGATACCAACACTAGCCACTGTGTTTTAGTTTATCCTCATCCTAGTCAACTCGAATAACCTCTAGGTACTTCACTCAGGCTCTAAATTTCCAGCTTTGCTCATTTGTTTGAGGTACTGCTGAGCTTCCCTGGGCTGATGTGAACTCTGCCAGAACACATCTGTACTGATCAGGGAACGTGATAGCTTACTAAGAATGAGCACCTCCCAGAAAGTAGGCTGACTGTTGTGTTGCCTTTACCTGTGAGAGTGGCTGGAACATTTGTATTTTAATGAGGAACTGTGGCTAAGAAGAAGGCTCCATTATTGAAGAAAGCTACTCCCCAATGAGTTAATACTCCATTAGTATTTTACTGGTGGTCATTCAGCAAAAACTTCTCTTTTAAGACATCCTTCATAGGTACCCCTCTTTGGAGGGTGTGCAGAATAGGATTCCTTCCTATAGGGAATGAGGCAGGATCTCATGTATCTCAGACTAGGCTCCAAGTCACTATGTAGCTAAGAACTATGTAGCTTGAACTCTTGATCTTTCCACCTTTACCCTCTGAGTGCTGGGATTGCAGATGTGTGCCACTGCATCTGGTTTATATGGTGCTGAGGACTGAACCCAGGGCTAGGCAAGCACCATTTATACAGTACTAAGTACTGGAACTGGGGTCAGATAAGCACTCTACCAACTAAGACATACTTGGCTCCCAGAATGACTCTTAAGGAACTGTGTAGGCCTCCAGCTCCATTGAGAAAAATGTTTGATGAAATTTCTCACCTGGTGCCCCATTAGTAGGGATTTCCTCCAATCCAGGTTTTCTGTCTTTGCATTTTGTTACTTGATGTAAACCTCAGAGAAGCTAAACTGTAATTTGAAGTGTTTTCGAATATGTGAAATAAATGAAGATTTCTTTGTGTCTGCTACTGTCCTAGGTATTTTATTGATTTCCACTTAGGGGAATAAAGTAGTAATGGCTAAACCACCACTTCCATGTTGTTTTATATTAGGCTGGGTAACTCTTCAGTGATATAAAGGTGGAAGAGAGAAACAGATCACATGAGATTATCAACACTGCTGTCTCCTTGCAGGATTTTACTTGCTAATGAGGAATGTAGTTTTTTTTTTTCAATCTTCCTGTCATTAACAAACACCAAATGGCCCAATACACAAATATTCTCATGTGCCAACATGCTTATATCTCATACCAGCTGTATGCTTTGGTGGCCTTCTCTGCTAGATGCACAAAAGGTAACCAAACAATTGATGTTGTTATGGCCACTGCCCACTGGAAAAAACAATTATCCCAGCATTATCTGACAAATTATTGTCTCCCACAGACCAGTAAAAGTGAGACAAGCTCCTAAAAGTACACACTAGCTGAGGAGCTATTAGCGTTTGATGACTGCCTGGAGAGGGACAGTTTTCTTCAGGGATACAGCCCCTGAGATGCTTCGGGAGCTGCTTCTACACCCATGCACATGCTGGAAGCACTAAGTGGACTTCAGTGATGGATTTGAGGGGGAATAGCGATGAGGGATGTAGAGGAAGATCTGGAATGGAGAGAATGGGAGGAGATTTGATAATTTACTGATAAAACCATTAAAGTTGAACTAGTTATGGACCAGTTACAACTACCATGTTTTGAGAACTTGTAAACAATATGGTGTGAGGTTTTCTAACACAATCCAGTTGTACTTTTGCCAAAAAATTTGTTTTTAGCCACCCCCACACCCCCCTGCCCTGCTTACTCTTACTTTGAGAGGACTCCCTCTTCTCAGTAGTGATCTGTTAACCAGAATCATTCTATTTCCTTACAGATGTTGCATGGTTTTACCAACTTTAACTGCTTTGGGGAGCTAAGTAAAAGAATTGGTTATTTAATTTGGGAGAATGTAATAATTTGAAGACAGAAGTTTCTTTGTACAGTCTCAACTCTTTCAAACCATTTTATCATGACTGACTCTGGGGTTGTCATATAAGATTCACATGGACATCTAACAACTATTTAAGGAGACTGTGAGGGACATGATCAATTCCAAAGCACACTGCATCTTCAGAGCCCAAGCAAGAATTTCTTCTGCCAATTGATTACTGTGCCCCCAGTTAAAAGCAGGAATGATATTTGGAATGATATGTTTTGGTTCATGAAAGCATGTGAATCAGCCACTTAAAGGGAGAAACTACAGGAACAGAGAGAGACACATAGGCCGGAAAAGACTGTCTCAATGTCAAATCAGGCAAACATTTCCACCATGAGTCCTCCCAGCCATGGTGACTTAATATCCTAGGAATGAAGAGAGTTTAGGGACAGGGGTGTGGAGTAATTCCTAACCTGAAAAACCTGCTGCCCTTCCCCCAGAAGAAGGGAGAAGAGCTGCGATTGATACATTATGCAAATAAACCCTCAGATGCTCCTCGGTGGCAGTCTCTGTTGCACAGTCACCTTCCAGATACACACAGAGGAAGGATGGAATATGAGAGGGTGGGCAGGGGTAAATGGCCACGGCCATTTGCAAACACATGTGTGTCTGTTCCCTTTTCACCCTATGAAGTTCTTCCCTTCCCCCCCGCCCCCCCCCAGTGCCTTACACCTGCTAGACATGTGGTATACCACTAAGCTATATAGCTATTCCTTTTGGTTTTGTCTGAAATAAAGTCTTGGTGAGTTTGCCCAGGCTGGTCTTGAACTCAGCGTGTAGCCCTAGGCAGGCTTTAAATGTGCATTCCTCCTGTCTCAGACTCCCTAGTAGCTTAACAGACTCGTACGACCAGGCCCAACTATAATAACCTTGGAAATCTTTTTTTAAGATTTATTTATTTTATTTATATGAGTATATTGTTGCTGTCTTCAGGCACACCAGAAGAGGGCATCAGATCTCATTACAGATGGTTGTGAGCCACCACCATGTGGTTGTTGAGAATTGAACTCAGGACCTCTGGAAGAGCAATCAGTGCTCTTAACCACTGAGCCATCTCTCTAGCCCAACCTCTGGAATCTTAAAACAGCACAGTAAAACGTGTCCAGTATATAGACAGTCTTGCTGAGTGAAAGAAGACACAGAGACTAGGGCAGCAAAGGATTTCTGGAAAAGGAAGACAGAACCATGGGGTTTGGGAAAAAGAACTACCAAAGTGAGAATTTCTGCCTAGTAGTCAACATCCTCTCAGCAACTATTGTCATACTACTGGTAATTTTGGTAGGCTAACTATGGGCAAGTCAGCATAGAGGAAGGTATAGTAAATACATTTAATCTGATATAAATTAATATAATACATATCTAATATAAATACAAAAGGATTTTTCTATATTCTATATTCTATTTATATGTTCAGTCCTCACAACTGTCTCAAGGTAAGGTATTTGCTATTATACCAAGCCTACATTAAAAGGAGAGTTTAAGGCACAGCAAGGCTAAATGATACACTCGAGGTTGAAACCAGTATCAAAGCCAGGGTTCAATCAAGACCTAAGCCTCTATGCCCAAAGTGTCTGTGAAGTTATTTTAATAGTTTCAGGATTCTTTTCTAAGATATATCTAAGTCCTTGACAAACATTCTTTTCTACAAACACATCTCTTATCAGAAGACAACACTTAATTCCACCCACAAAGGGAATTGGGTTGGGCCTGTTCTAAAGAGCCTGAGACAAAAACTGAGTGTGTGTTCACAGGCCCCTGTAGGTTGGTACAGTGCCGTGGGAGGACGGCTGGTAAAGAAGCCCAGGCCCTTTCTAGTTCCAAATCTTTGTCTCACTTATGGGTTTTACTTGTTTGTTTTGATTTTGTTTCTGAGATGGGATCTTGCTCTGTATCCTAAGCTGGCCTCTATCTACCTCACTATGTAGCCCAGGCTAGTCTTAAAAAATGCCCAATCGTCCTGCCATGGTCTCACAAGTGCTGGGATGATAGGCATCATGACAATAGGGAAAGGAAGGCTATGCGGTACGGGGGCAGGGAGTGCACTGGGAAACTCTTTAATTTTGTGTATTGTGTATGTGCATGTGCCACAGTGTACCTGGAGAGGTCAGGGGACAACTTATGGGACTCCGTTCTTTTCTTCTACCATGGGTTTCAGATATAAAACTCGGCTCATGATGTTTGTGCAGCAGATGTTTTACACCATGAGCCATTTCCCTGGCCCAGTACTGGAACTTGATGTACTGCTGTCTCAATTTTGCTGTGAACCTAAAACAGCAGAAAAAATAAAGTCTTTTTAAAATCCTGGAGCACAATGTTGAGAGTAACAGTCTGCTGTGGTGCTGTGACAATTGAACTATCACACAGCTGCAGTTCTAAAGTGACCACTTTAAATGCATCTTTAGCAAACTCATTCTATATTTTAAACTGTCTGCTAAATAATCCTAAAAGATGTTACATTTTGGGACTTTTCCACTTGTAGCACATTAACCAGCTTAGATTCTAACTTAGCATCCTTCAAGTACTTAGCATTTTTAAGTACTTTTGTTTGGGGAGTTGGCTTTGCCATCCTGCTGCTTTTCTTTTTCAGTAAGTTAAGGAAAACTATACATATTACTCCTATGAAACGGTCCTTCTTTCCCATTCCCCCCTTTGCTTCTCTTTCCCTGCCCCATGTTTTGCGTTTGTAGAATCAGAATTAAATAATTGATTCCATTTTGTGAACAACAAAAATGTGGGTGGAATGAATTGTTATACAAACTCTTTACATCAATTCTGAGTTTGCAGAGAGGTTAGGGAGATTGCTGGAGATTTCTCCTTTCATTACCTAGTTTGGGATATTTGGATTTTATATTCCCTCACGTGATAGTTATTTATTTATATTTATTTTTATTGGATATTTTATTTATTTACATTTCAGATGTTATCCCCTTTCATCTTCCCCCTCACATATTTATAAGTAGAAGACTATACTACTTAAAAAGTAAAAAAAAAAAAGTAAAAAAAAGTATGAAAATTGATTTACACACAACCTGCTTCCACAATAGCTTAAAGGTTTGAATAAAGAGAGGCATATGCTTCATAGAATGAATATGAGGCAAATTATGATAGGTACCTTTGAAGGAAAAGGGCTGACATCTTCTGAGTCCTTACTAGATAACAAGGTCCATGTTGAATCCCTTATAGACTTCCGTTTTAGCACTACAGCTCTCTCGGGGTAGTTGCTCTCTATCTTGTTTTTAGGTGCAGACACTGAAGCCAAGAATGACTTGTCCAAGGTCACACAGTTTCAGCTTCAATCTTTTTGACCCCAAGATTCAAGTTCTTCCTATTCTACCACACTGCCTCTCATAGATGACAACTGTCACCATCTGTACTGCATGGACTGAAGACAGTGAGCATTTTATGCTCATCTTTGGAGCTTTAAGTTGGGTGGGCCCATTCACATACCACATAGGAAGGAACAGACAAAGGGTCTCTTTTTAATAATTACATGTAGGGGTCCTGATTTGGATTGAATTAACTATAGCTGCCTTGGTTGTGACTGCCATCTTACTCACAGATGACCCTGGTATGAATTGAAATCCCTATACAGCAGAAAAATCAGTGAAAATAAAGTATGCCCTGCCCTCCAATGAACCGTTACTTGATGGATGCTTGGTGTGTTTTTTAATTTCTGAGAAAGTTCAGAATACTTTTTTTTCAGTTGCCTATGGTCTACTGTAGGGATCAAGTGAAGTCCTTGGAAAACTTGTGCTGTTGACTTGAGCATGGCCATGTCAAGACCTCCACAGTCTCAGCTCCATAGAAGTGGCAAATCTTTCTCTGGGTGAGGCTCAGAGGGATGGCAAAGCCCTCCTCTGGTCTTTGCACGCATGCTGATAGTATGTACAGAAAATATCCAGATGGTTATGGCCCAAAGACTGCTCCCCTACAGAGATTGCTTCTACTGAGATTAGCTAAACCTTCTCCATTCAACTGTATGCCACAAACTCTTTTTTTTTTGTTTTTTTGTTTGTTTGTTTTTGTTTTTCGAAACAGGGTTTCTCTGTATAGCCCTGGCTGTCCTGGAACTCACTCTGTAGACCAGGCTGGCCTCGAACTCAGAAATCCGCCTGCCTCTGCCTCCCAAGTGCTGGGATTAAAGGTGTGCGCCACCACCGCCTGGCTAAACTCTGTCTTGATTCAGTTCTTGATTCAGTTGTATACATAATAACCCTGTCTTTCTGTTCAACTGTGTATAACAAACATGCTGAGCTTCTGGGTAAGAGGGATTGTGCTTCTTCATCAGAGATAGCAGTCCAGTCTATCCCACCCTTCCTGTGTGTGTGTCTGTGTCTGTGTCTGTGTCTGTGTCTGTGTCTGTGTCTGTGTCTGTGTCTGTGTCTGTGTCTGTGTCTGTGTCTGTGTCTGTGTCTGTGTCTGTGTCTGTGTCTGTGTCTGTGTCTGTGGTGTCAACTTTATCTTGCCACCCTATTCAAGTCATCTCTGGATTCATGCTGCATACAGCAGTCCACATTTTTTAACGTAGCATATAAACCCTTTCTTCCTATCTCAAGTTGGAGGGATTGGAGGGATTGTCCATCTTTCTTAAGACGATTTTTTGTCTGTAAGTCCTTTTTTCCCCCATTTTTTATTGAATATTTTATTTACACTTCAGATTCCATCCCCTTTCCCCATCCCCCCCCTTAGAAAACCCCTATCCCATGCCCCCTTTTCCTTTTTGCACTTATACATTTTTTTTAACAATGTTAATCAAAGGCTTTATAAGTTTGGTATTGCTCAATCAGAGGTGTAACCCACTACCCAACCTAGATATATCAACTATCTTTGACTGGTGGAGATACCTGAACATCTGCCTCCCTGTCTCCCCCTCTTTCTCTCTCTCATCACCTAGCTTCTCCTCTCCTTCTCCTCCTCTCCTTACTCCTTCTCTTCCTCTCAGTACTCCTCCCACATTAGCTCCTCCTACATATCACCCTTCCTGTTAAAATAAAACTTTTCTCTCAAAATACAATTAGAGCATAATTATACCAATTTGTACCAGTGAGGTACAAGCTAGTCCTAATACCCAGTCCATCATTTTATTGACTAACCAGAACCTCTGTCATCTATCCTAACTAAAACACTTAGTTCTGAACCTGGCTTTTTCCTTGGTTTTAGGATGAACGTCAGCTGACGACCATCCACTCAAATCTTTTCTCTCAAGGTAAATAGCCAGGATTGGCTATGAGGCTATAAGTTTTCAACCCCGTCAGAAATTCAGAATGACTGAGTTAACTATAATTGTGGGAAGCACAAAGCATAGCTTCTAAAACTTAGCCAATTTATAGAGACCTCTGAACACCTGGACACTCCCTCTACTACAAAACGTTGGAGCATCTGTTCTTCTGCCTTCTGGCCCAGGATCATCTGACAGACCTTAGTGCTGCAGAGTTATTAAGGGCTGATTACTCTGTCTAGGCAGATATAATCAGTCGACTATTCTGCAAGTGTGTCCTTTTCTGGACAGTAATTTGTCTGTAGAAGGGAAGAGGCAATTCTTGTCTAGTGGCTGTCTCACCACAACTGGAGTAATTCCAAAGATGCTCAATTTCTTCTTAGAATTCAATATAGGAAGCTGTCAGAAGCAGACAGGTCTCTAATAAAAATGAACATTAATACAGAAATGTTTGTCACGTCAATTCTGTGGATTTCTGATGTTTTGAAAACCAACTATCCATGCAAGGTAATCTGGACTGTTGCCTGTTAACTCCACTCAGCTATTTCTAAATAAAACATAGAGAACACCCTAACAATAAACTCCAAGTCATGAATTTGCTATAGTCCCTTAACTCACAGGCTGTCCATCTCAAATCAGTTAAAAAAGTTAAAGAAGGACTGGGTCTAAGCCTTGTATTCCTAAATGTGTTATACTGGTACAATGCCTATGAGAGTAACAATATTCATCTCACTTTTATATCAATAAAAAGCTCGTACCAATGAAAACCTTAAAATTTGTAATCAAAGTAAATTGGTGCCGTTTAAGAATTTATATCTTCATCTTGGTAATAATTATACAGATTTCTACTAATAGGTTATGGCTATGCAATAAACCCTAGCTAATCCTTTCTATTCCCACAAAACCACTACTTTTCCCTAGAAAGACAGCCTGTAAGTCCTTAATATGTCACATTTTTTTTATAACCTGGATTTTCCTTGTCTTTGATCTCTTGGTGTCTTTCACTTTGGACAATTGGTTTTTGCACATGAGACTTCCCTGAAATCTTACTCAAACCAGCTTGTGGCTTAGCTTGCTCTAGAGACTTTCCTCCCTCTGCATTCTCCTAGTTTTCCTGACCTAATTGGCTCTGCATCTCTGGTTTAACTAACCTCTCTGCCTGACTCACTCATTTCCTTAACTTACTTTTTTCTCATTGGATTGACCCACTTTCAAATGAGACAGTCCTCCCACCAGCCTCAGCCCCAAAGTACTCACACTGGCTAGACAAGTTTGTCTGCCTCTCAGACAGGAGAGCGAGACTGAACAGGGATAGTCAGAAAATTCTACTTCTCTTGGCGTCATATGCAAGAACCCACATGCTTGTGGGACAAGAACAGAATTCAACCCCAGGGCAGAAATGCAATCATTCATTTCATTAAAAATGAAACTGAAAGTTGGAATTGTAAGAAGGGATAGTAAGCAACAGCAAATTTCAAGTCTATGGGCATAGCCTGACCTGGAAACCAGTGAGGCTTTGGGCACTGACCCAGCAGCAGAAGGAATGCACATACTTGTCTGTAGTGGTTACATCTGAATGAAGTATCAGACAATGAGACAGAAGTAAAATGCTAAGGGAGTGCTGTAGGCAGAATGATTCAGTTTTGACTGAGGAGATGAGGAGGGATTCTTGGAGGATGTAAAATTTTAGCGATGCCTTGAAAGGTAAATAGAATTTTTTTTTCATTGGTGATGCTGGGTGGGGATGTATTTTTAGCAGAGAGAACACTACAAGTGACACCACAGAGGTGTCATGGTTCACCATAGATGTGTTCACTGAACATCAAGTGCCTTCTACATGCAGTATTTGAGGGACGAGGCACAGAGATTAGGTTGCAAAAGCAGACTTGGGGATAGGAGAAATGCAGGGGGGCCTTAAAATACCGCTTAAAGACTATCTGAGCTGGGTGTGGTGGGACACGCCCTGAATTCCAGCACTCAGGAGGCAGAGGCAGGCAGATCCCTGTGAGTTCAAGGCCAGCCTGGTTACAGAGTGAGTTCCAAGATTGCTAGGGCTACACTCTGTCTCAAAACAAAAACAAAACACAGAAGAAGAATGAGGAGGAGGAGAAAGAGGAGGAGGAGGAGGAGGAGGAGGCCCTGAATCTATAAGCCAGTGAAAGTTTTAAAATATGGAAATTCACACTTTCGGAACAACACACAGTTCTATGAATTTTATCACATGTGCAGATGTCTCCACCACTCCAATCAAATCACAGAATAATTCCAACAGCCCATAGTATTTCTTTGGCTACCCACTCCTCTTCCCATTCTTACAATCTCTGATTCGTTCTCTGTTCTTACAATTGGTCATTTTGAAAATGATGACAAACTATGGAAGCCTTCAAAGAATCAAAGGGCTGTGTGGAAAGGGGTGACTTGGCAAGGGCCCTTTCAGAAAGATCACTTTGGTTTTTGTGTAATGGACGGCCAGGGGAGGGTGAACTGAGAAGCTAGAAGACCAGCTGCAAGAGTTCAAACCAGAGACGAATGTTTGGTGCATGTGGTACATATTCATTAAAGGGAGGGTTGTAGTTAGGGAAGCAGCTGTGGGAAGAAAATGAAATGGAACTAGGTCATGTTGACATCTCTATATTGCTTTCATATATTTTAGTATGATTACCAAGGGGCTGTAATAGCACACACACAACACAGTGGGCTGCAGAAGAACACACACATTATACTCCACGGTTTATTCTCTGAAAATGGTGTATATTTTGTTTTCACAGAAAAAAAAAAAGCGTCTACGAGGTGTAGAAACGTACACTGAGATCTTAAATTGTTATTGCTGCACAGTGGGCTTAAAGGTGGTGATTTTCTCTTCTAACATTCTACACTTTAAACAGCTCTATTTGCTCAGCCGCCACCCCTCTCTCCCGACCTTGATGTTTCAAGAGTAAGGAATGGAACGGGTGAAATAGATGTGCTCCTTTCATCCCTGTAACCCTGACCATGTGGTTGCCACAACACACTTTAACACCAAGTATTATTTCTTTGTTACTGAGGAGAACGCTGTGCTACTGTGACTAGAGTGAGATTATATAGTTAATGAAGGGTAATTCACAAAATAGAATCCAGGGCTTAAAGCCCTGGATTGCTTTTTGTCAACATTTTAACCATCAAAATGTTCAAGCCAACATCAAAGAATAATACAGGAGCCTTCCATGAACCATCCCTTGGCTTCAACAATGATATTTTTTTTTCCAAAAATTTCCCTTAATTTTTTTCTCTAGCACCGGGGATTGAACCCAAGGTTTTGTGCATGCTAAGCAAGCATGCTACCAATGTGCTACACTCAAATTTCATTTTACAGATGTTAGTTCACTTAGACACCAATTATTATTATTTATTTCTACCAAACTAGAAGATTTAAATGAAATTTCACACACATGACTTTGGCATATATCTATAAGTAAAGATTTTGTTGTGGTTTTAAAAGCAACTACTATGCCATAAACAGGCCAATGGAAGTTAACAATAGCTCCTTAATTCTCTGTCAATAATCCAATTTCCATAGGCATTTTCAAGATCTCTTTGCACAGTGGCAAATTTAGATCAGGATTCAAACAAGGTCTAGTAACGGAACTTAGTTAATGAAGTCTCAATTCAATTTTATCCTACAAAACTTACTCTTCCCTTTCTTTTAGATTTTTGAGACAGTGCCTCACGGTGTATCCCTGGTTGTTCTGGAACTTGCTATGCAGACCAAGCCGGTCTGGTCTAGAACTTACAGGCATCTAGTTGACTCTGCCTTCTGAATGCTGGGCTCAAAGGCACGCACCACCACACCCAGGGTCTTTTCCCTTTTTCAGATCACTGATATATTTTTTTTAAAAAAATTTGGGTCTTCTAATTTTTTTGAAGTAGAGTTGGGGTTTATGAAAAGACATTTTAAATACAGATTTTAAGCACAGGGTTAACAAAAGTGCACTTGGGAAGAGAGTGAAGGGTTATATAGATCAGGTTCATTGATGTGGGAAGATCCAATCTAAATGTGGGCAAGACCATTTCATGAGTTGGAGTCCTGTACAGAATTAAGAGGAGGCAAGCTGAGCACCAATATTCATCACTCTGTTTCCTGGTTGTGGATACAGTGTTACAAGTTGTCTCACATTCCTGCCACCATGCCTTTCCTATTTGAATAGACTATGCCCTTAAATTGTGAGCCAAAATAAACCCTTCACCCTCAAGTTGCTATTGACAGGTATTTGATTACAGAAAGATTGAGTACAGATACCCAAGAGATAGTGCTATACTTTCTTCTACCATGGTGGCATGTGGTACCTCCTTGATTTTGATTGATAGTACTATTCATCAGTGCGATCAGGAGATACTTGCCCATCTAAAGACCTTTGTTGGGGATGTGGATGCAGCTCAGTTGGTAGAATGCCTGCTTAACAACTGCATGAAGCACTGGATTGGATTCCAGCACTGCAAAAATTGAGCAGTTGGGGTGCAAGCCTGCAACCTCTGCACTTAGGAGGTAGAAGCAGGGTGATTGGAAGTTCATGTTTGGCTAGGCCAGACCTGGGATGCAGGCCTGGCCTGCATGAGACCCTGCCTCTAGAATAAATAAATAAATAAATAATAACAAAATAAAGAGTCCTATCAATTTACCTAATTAATCATTGCCTAGACCCACTGTTTCATTAAGGAACTGTGACATGGAGATTTTTTTTTTTTCTAATGCTAATGTTTCTTCTGCCTGGATTCTTCTATAAATAGGACTTTCCCTCATCAGCTATCTCCTTACTGTGAGTCACAATGTATTACAGAAAAAGCAAGATAAATGCTTCTCGTTTGCTCTTGGCCAGTTTTAGAAATAAATTAAGACACATTAAGTCTTAGGGCATTCTTTTTCTAACAGTGGGGGTGTGGTTAGTCCTTCAAGGCTTAGGTGGACCATTTACAACTGTACCTCAGTTTTTGTTCTCTGTTTGTGTGAACTCTGAGCCACCAGCATGCGGTGTTGGCAGTCCTTTACAGAGCGTCTGTTCAGCTCTACACATGTGCATGGTTTCCCATTTCACTGATTTACAGAAGTCATGTAAACATTTCTTGTGTGCATGTCTTCCTTTTGCAGCCTCTCCTTTCCCAAAGCTTTTCAGTTTGTCCTTTGCTTGTACCAACTGCTATGCCTCCTCCTAGGCTGCTGAAAGCCATACCTCTTTTTTTGGAGGCTTTCAGCAAATACTACCCAGGAACCTGCTCCAGCTAGTGGAATATTTAAAGTGAAGAGAAACATTTCACAGGCTTCATATCTTTCTTTGAGGGAGCCACCAGACAGGTAAATTGCACAGATACAATATTTTGTGAATACAATCTGTACTGCTTTCTCGGGCATAAACCACCTGCCTCAAGGGTGGGCTGCCTTTCTCCCAACTGCCCGTTCTTTCATGGTGAGAGAAAGACATGGAAGAGGCAATTTAAAATGTCAAAGTTCTCTCCTGCTGCTCTGCAATGGTCTTCCTCCAGTAAACTCTTCTTTCTTTACTTCTGGTCATTTGACAACTAACTCTGCATGCTAGCAAAGGAGAAAGGTAAATACCAACCCAGCTACAAACCCTTTGATCCACAATGGTGACCTGCATGCTAGTGCAATAGTGGTACAAAGCTGGTGGGAATAACCAACCAAGGTCTGATTGGATTTACGTTCCATTCCATGAGATGGAACCTATACCTAGTACTGCTCAGATAATCAAGTACCAAATACTAGATAGCTGAGAGACCTAGGGTAAAACCCAATACTGTAAGGGCTCATGATTCACCGAAGAACGACAGATACCCCAGACTCAAATAGCATGCAAATGCAGAGTGTTTTATTCTGCAGAAGTCCAGCATGCTGGGGTCTCCCCTTACCAAGATAGAGACAACCGAGTGAGCTTGCAGGCCTGATTTAAAGCACGTTAGGGAATTCTGGAGTAGTTGACCTCTATGTTAATTTGTTGGGTCCATCTCTGTGGACATTCCATTACCAGGGTGTCCTGGCTGGAGACTTCCTGGGAGGTCTGGAAACTGTTACTAAGGAAGTAGCTGAGGAAGTCTGGAAACTGCTGCTGACCCATTGTCCTTGCCTCAGGCCAGGTATCAGAGCTACTTCTGAAGCCTGGACTTGCCTGGAATTGCCCAATTCTTGGAAACAGAGATTTAGGCCTAGTCTCCTTAACTGCCAATTTGAAGCCTGTCATGGAATCAGCCTATCCTCAATACTACTGTTCTGCTAAAGGAATGTAGCAAGAAAATGACTCCTGATCTCAATTTGCTATACCCATAGATCAGTGCCATGCTCAGCCATCGTCAGAGAAGCTTCCTCCTGCAGCAGATGAGAATGAATACCGAGACCCAGGACCAGACAATGTGCAAAGAGTGAGAGACCTTGGACCATTCAACCCTGAATGGAGTGTCTCTATCAATTCCCTTCCCTCAAATCTCAGAGAACCCTGCCAAAGAGAAGGTAGAGGGGTTGCGATAGCCAGAGAGGATGGAGGATACCCAGGAAACAAGGCCTTCTAAACACAGCAGTACCAATGCACATATGAACTACAGAGACTGTAGCAGCATGCACAGGGCCCACACGTGTCTGGGCCTGATGGGCTCCTACTGTTGAGAGTGGAATTGAACACAAGCCCACATCCCTAAACCTAAAAGCTATCTCCAATTGATAACTATTTGCAAATGAAAAATTGGTTTTCCCCCAAAGGACTCCTATTGAGTATACAAACCCATCTTAAGCCCAGGCCCCAGGCCCAGCAGCAGATGGCCAGCACAAAACAACCTTAATGGGATTTTTAGAGATTTCTTTCTTTCTTTTTTTGTTTCATAATGCTTTGTCTGGATGTTTTTATTCTTTCTTGCCCTACAGGTCTTTAGCTGATATATTATGGTTTCTGATTTTGTATTTTTACAAGGTCTCTGTGTTTGCTGATGTGTCTATATGTGTTTCTTATGGTTTTTCTTTGACTTTTTCTTTTTCTGTTCATTTGTTTTGTCCTATTCAAGTTTATTTTTATTTTATCTTATTTCATTATTAAGTTTTTAGGTGCCCTTTTGTTTTCCAATAAGAGAACAAAGAAGGATGTAAATTTGGGCAGGTGGCGAGGAACTTGGAGGAGTTGGGGGAGAAAAAAAGTATAAACCATAATATATTGCATGAAGAAAACCTGTTTTCAGTTTAAAAATTCTACTCTACTGTAAGGATTCTGATAAAGAAGTTGAGAAAAGGTGAAAAGTGGTCCTCAAATGTTCCTTTCTCACAAAAGAGATTGAATGGCTTGTAAGAAGCTTCCTTGGAGTGCTACAGAGCTAACCCAAACAAAAACATTCTGCAAAGGCTTTGTAAATGAAGACAATAAATTTAGTGACTAAGCCGAGAGAGGAGAGTGGATGGAGAGAAAAGGGGAAATGGCGCAATGATATTTCTAACTTAAATTTAGTAGAACAGAATTCTAGCTAACTGCATTATGTTTGTGTTTTCTTACATTTGTAGCTACATTAACTTTATACTTATGTGCTTAAAGCCATTTAAGATTATTTTGTGGCTAGTTTTATCTTTAAACCATATTGCTCTGGATATATAATCAAAATTATATAAAAGTCCCTGGAAGTGATTCTCTCCTGTATGTAATTATGTCACTTGCTGGTCCTACAGTTCTGATTGACTTGCTTCAGTTAGTCACAATTTTAGGAGTTGCTTTTCTTCTCTTTGATTTGATTTTATTTTAGTCTACATCCATGTTCCAAAACTTACAGCTAAGTAACGAAGTAGAGAGTTCACTTTCCACTCCTGTCATTCCACCCCATTTTCCTGTTTCTTTAGTTTCTTCAATTTTGACTCACATTTCTGCTCTTCACTTACTCATCTTGAAGCTCATTTTTCAATACATGAAGATTGTTTTCCTGCCCTTTTATGACTTGCTGATACTCTCCACGACGGTGTGGGTACTATATAGTCTACTGACATTAAAATGATATTACTGACATTAAAATGATATTACTGCCACAGCATTGAGTATATGGCATTCATGGGGTTTTCCCAGTATGTCATTGTAATAGCTTCTAGAAAGTAATATATCCCTATTTAATTTGTACTAGATATTGGCTATTGGCAAATTCTTTTCTTGGGATTTTGTTCCATTTTGCATCTCTCTCTCCTCTCTCTCCTCTCTCTCTC
>NW_023045671.1:0-19315 GCF_011762505.2 Arvicanthis niloticus | reverse complement strand
CACAGAAAGGCATTCAGAGAGAGGGGAGGACAGAAGTGCATCCAGAAAGAGGAGAGGACAGAAGAGCATCCAGAGAGAGGATAGTGCAGAAGTGTATACAGTGAGAGTAGAGGACAGAAGGGATCCAGAGAGAGAAGAGAACAGAACGGCATTCAGAGAGAGGAGAGAACAGAGGGGAATCCATGGAGAGGAGAGGTCAGAAGGGCATCCAAAGATAAAAGAGAACAGAATGGCATTCAGAGTGAGGAGAAGACAGAAGCGCATCTATTGAGAGGAGAGGACAGAAGGGCATCTTGAGAGAGGAAAGAATAGATGTGCATCTAGAGAAGAGAGAACAGAATAGAATCCAGAAAGAGGATAGAACAGAACGGCATCTAGCGAGAGTAGAAGACTGAAGGACATACAGAGAGAGGACAGAATGGCATCCAGAGAGAGGAGAAGACAGAAGGGAATCCAGAGTGAGGGTAGAATTGCAGAGCATTTAGAGAGCGGAGAAGACAGAAGGGCATCTGAAGAGATTAGAGAACAGAAGGGCATCCAGAAAAAGGATACGTCAGAAGAGCATCCTGAAAGAGGAAAGAAAAGAAGGGCATCCAGAAAGAGAAGAGAACAGATGAGCATCCAGAGTGAGGAGAAGACAGAAGGTAATCCAGAGAGAGGCGAAACAGAAGGGCATTCAGAGAGAGGAAAAGACAAAAGGGCATCCAGAGAGAGGAGTGGACAGAAAGGCATCGGAAAGAGAAGAGAACAGAAGGGGATCAAGAGAGAGGACAGAACAGAAGGGCATCCAAAGAGAGAAGAATAAGGAAGGGTATTTAGAGAGGATACAGAAGGGCATCCAGAGAGAGGAGAGAACAGAAGAGTATCAAGAGAGATTAGAGGACAAAAGGTATCCAGAAAGAGGAGAGAACAGAAGTGCATCCAGAGAAAGAAGAAGATAGAAGAGCATCCAGAGATAGGAGAAGACAAAAGGACATCCCGAGAAAAGAGAGAACAGAAGGGCATCCAGAGAGATGATAGAGCTGGAGAGAATACAGAAAGCGGAGAGAAAAAAAGCCCATAAAGAAAGAGCAGAAGACTGAAGGACATCTTGAGAGAGAAGAGGACTGAAGGGCATCCAGAGATAGGAGAAGACAGAAGGGCATCCAGAAAGAGGAGATGGCAGAATTGCATCCAGTAAGAGTAGAGAACAGAAGGGCATCCAGTGAGAGGAGAGGACAGTAGGGCATCCAAAGAGAGGGGAGAACAGAAGAGCATAGGGAGAGAGGAGAGAACAGAAGGGCATCCAGAGAGAAGATAACAGAAGGTCATCCAGAGAGAGGAGAGAGCAGAAGGGCATCCAGAGAGAGAAGAAGACAGAAGGGCATCCAGAGAGAGACAAAAGGACAGATGGGCATCCAGAGAGAAAAGAGAGCAGAAGGGCATCCAGGAAGAAAAGAAGACAGTAAGGCATCAAGAGAGAAGAGAGGACAAAAGGGCATCCAGAGAGAGGAGAGGACAGAATTGCATCCAGTGATGGGAGAGAACAAAAGGGCTTCTATAGAGAGGAGAAGACACAAGGGTACCAGAGTGTGGAGAAAATTGTCAGGCATCCAGTGAAAGAAGAAGACAGAAAGGCATATAGAGAGAAGAGAACAATAGAGAATCCAGAATGAGCAGAGGACAGAAAGGCATCCAGAGAGAGGAGAGAATAGAAGGGCATCCAGCGAAAGGAGAAGGCAGAAGGTAATCTGGAGACTGGAGAGGACATAAGGGCATCCAGAAAGTGTTGAGAAAAGAAAGGCATCCAGAGGGAAGAAAGAACAGAAGAGAATCCAGAAAGAGGAGATAACAGAAAAGCATACAGAGAGAGCAGAAGACTGAAGGACATCCAGAAAACGAAAAGGACATAAGGGCATCCAAAGAGAGAAGATAGACGGGTATCCAGGGAAAAAAGAGAACAAAAGGGCATCCCGAGAGAAGAGAGGACATAAGGGCATCCAGAAAAAATAGAGAAGAGAAGGGCATCCAAACAGAGTAAAGAAGAGAAGAGAATCCAGAAAGAGGAGAGAACAGAAGGGCAACAAGGGGAAGCAGAAGACTGATGACATACAGAGAGAGAAGAGGATAGAAGGGCATCTGGAGAGACTAGAGAACAGAGGGCATCCAGAGAGAATAGAGGACAGAAGGGCATCCAGAGAGAGAAGAGAAGAGAAGGGCATCCAGAGAAAGGAGAAGACAAATCGGGAATCCAGAAAGAGGAGAGAAGTGAAAGGCATCCAGAGAGAGGAGAAGACAAAAGGGCATTCAGAAAGAGGAGAGGACAGATGGGCATCCAGAGAGAAGAGAGAGCAGAAGGGCATCCAAAAAGAGGAGAGGACAGAAGGGAATCCAGAGAGAGGAGAGAAAAGAAAGCCATCCAGAGTGAGGAGGAGACAAAAGGGCATCTAGAGAGAGGAGAGAACATAAGGGCATTCATACAGAGGAGAGAGCAGAAGGGCATCCAGAGAGAGGAGAAAACAGAAGGGCATTTGGAGAGAGGAGAGAACAAAAGGGCATCGCAAGAAAGGAGGAGACAGATTGGCATCCAGAGAAATAGAGGACAGAAGGACATCCAGAGAGAGAAGAGAATAGAAGGGCATCCAGAGAAAGGAGAAGACGAAGAGAGAATCCATACAGAGGAGAGAAGTGAAAGGCATCGAGAGAGAGGAGAAGACAGAAGGGCATACAGGAAGAGGAGAGGACAGATGGGCATCTAGAGAGAAGAGAGAGCAGAAGGACATCCAAAAAGAGGAGAGGACAGAAGGGCATTCAGAAAGAGCAGAAGACTGAAGGAGATCCAGAGATCGAAGAGGACATAAGGGCATCTAGAGAGAGGAGAAGACAGAATTGTATCCATGGAGAAGAAAGGACAGAAGGGCATCTAGAGAGAGCAGAGAACAGAAGGGCATTCAGAAACAGGATTATACAGAACGATATCCAGAGAGAGGGGAAGACAGAAGGGCATCCAGGGAGAGTAGAGAACAGAAATGAAACCAGAGAGACAAGAATACAGAAGGGCACTCAGAGAGAGGATAGAGCAGAATGGCATCCAGAGAGAGGGGAAGACAAAAGGAATCAAAAGAGAGGAGAAAACAGAACGGCATCCAGAGAGAGGAGAAGACAGAAGGGAATACAGAGTGAGGAGAGGACAGATGGGCATCCAGAGAGAGAGGAGAGAACAGAAAGCCATCCAGAGTGAGTTGGAGGCAGTATGGCATCAGGAGAGAGGAAAGAACAGAAGGTATCCAGAAAGAGGAGAAGAGAGAAAGGCATCCAGAGACAGGGGAGGACAGATGGGCATCCACAGAAAAAAGAAAAAAAGTCCATCCAAAAGGAGGAGAAGACAAAAGGGCATCTGGATAGAGGAGAGAACAGAAGAGCATCTAGAGAGTGGAGAGAACAGAAGGGCACCAAGAGAAAGGGGAAGACAGAAGGGCATCCAGAGAGAGGAGAAGACAGAAGCGAATTCAGAGAGAGGAGAGAACAGAAGGGCATTCAGAGAGAGGAAAACACACAAGGGCATCCAGGGAGAGGAGTGGGCAGAAGGGTATCCAGAAAGAGAAGAAAACAGAAGAGCATCCAGAGAGAGGAAAGAACAGAAGTGCATCCAGAGAGACGAAAGAACAGAAGGCTATCAAGAGAGAGGAGAGGACAGAAGGGCATTCAGAATGAACACAGAACAGAAGGGCATCCAGAGATAGGAAACGACAGAAGGGCATCCATAGAGTGGAGAGAACAGAAGGGCATCGGTAGAAAGGAGAAGACAGAAGGGCATCCAGAGAGAGGAGAGGACTGAAGGGAATTAAGAGAGAGGAGAGGACAGAAGGGCTTCTGGAGAGAAGAGGGAACAGACGGGATCCAGATAGTATAGAGTACAGAAGGGCATCTAGAGAGAGGAGAGTACCGAAGGGCATCCAGAGAGCGGAGAACACAAAGAAGGAATCGAGAGTGAGGAGAGAACTGAAAGACATCCAGATAGAGACGAAGACAGAAGGGCATTCAGAAAGAGGAGAGGACAGAAGGGCATCCAGAGGGAGGAGAGAACAGAAGGGAATCCAGAGAGAGGAGAGAACAGAAGGGAATCCAGATAGAGGAGAATAGAGAAGGGCATCCAGAGAGATGAGAGAATAGAAGGGCATCAAGGGAGATGATTAAACAGAAGGGAATCCTGAGAGAGGAGAGAACAGATGGGCATTTGGAGAGAGGAAAAGACAGAAGGGTATCCAGAGAGAGGAGTGGACAGTAGGGCATCAAAAAGACAAGAGAACTGTAGGGCATCCAGAGAGAGGAGAGAACCAAAGGCCATCCAGAGAGAGAAGAGGACACAAGGACATCCACAGAGAGGAGAATACAGAAGGGCATCCATAGAGAGGAGAGAATAGAAGGGTATCAAGAGAGAGGAGAGGACAAAATGGCATCCAGAGAGAAGAGAGAACAGAAAGGCATCCAGAGAAAGGAGAAGACAGAAGGGCATCCAAAGAGAGGAGAAGACAAAAAGACATCCTGAGTGAAGAGAGAACAGAAGGGTATCCAGAGAGATGATAGAACAGGAGAAAATTCAGAAAGAGGAGAGAACAGAAGCCCACCCAGAGAGAGCAGAAGACTGAAGGGCATCCTGAGAGAGAAGTGGATAAAAAGGCATCTGGAGATAGAAGAAGAAAGAAGGGCATCCAGAGAGAGGAGAGGACAGAATTGCATCCCATATTGTGAGAGAACAGAAGAGCTTCTAGAAAGAGGAGAAGACAGAAGGGTATCCAGAGTGAGGAGAAAATTGTGAGTCATCCAGAGAGAGGAGAAACCAGAAGGGCATATAGAGAGAAGAGAACAGTTGAGAATCCAGAAAGAGCAGAGGAGAGAAGGGCATCCAGAGAGAGGAGAGAACAGAAGGGCATCAAGAGAAAGGAGAAAGCAGAAGGTCATCTAAGGAGAGGAAAGAACAGAAGGGCATGCCGAGAGTGTTGAGAACAGAAAGGCATCAAGAGAGAAGACAGAACAGAAGAGAATCCAGAAAGAGGAGAGAACAGAAGTGCATCCAGAGAGAGCATAAGACTGAAGGAGATTCAGAGAACGAAGAGGACATAAGGGCGTCCAGAGAGAGGAGAAGAGAGAAGGGTATCCAGAGAGACAAGAGAACAGAGGGGCATCCGGAGAGAAGAGAACAAAAGGGCATCCAGAAAGAGGAGAATACAGAAGGGCATACAAAGAGAGGGGAGGACAGAAGGGCATCAAGTGAGAGGAGAGAACAGAAGAACATCAAGAGAGAGGTGAAGACAGAAGGGCATTAAGAGAGAGGACAGGGCAGAAGGGCATCCAGAGAGAGGAGAAGACAGAAGGGAATCCAAAGAGATGAAGAGGACATATGGGCTTCCAGAGAGAGGAGAGAGCAGAAGCACATCCAGGAATATGAAAGGACAGAAGGTCTTCCAGAGAGAGGAGCGAACAGAAGTGATTCCAGGGATAGGAGAGAACAGAAGGGCTTTAAAAGAGAGGAGAAGACAGAAGGGCATACAGAGAGAGAAGAGGACAGATAGGCATCCAGAGAGAAGAGAGAAGGGAAGGGCAGCCCGAGAGAGGAGAAGAAAAAAGGGAATCGAGAGAGGAGAGAAGAAAAGGGCATCCAGAGACAGGAAAAGACAGGAGGGAATCTAAAGAGAGGAGAGAACAGAAGAGCATACAGAGAGAGGAGAAGACAGAAGGGCATACAGAGAGAGGAGAGAACAGAAGTGATTCCAGAGAGAGGAGAGGGCATAAGGGCATCCAGGAAGAGGAGCGGACAGAAGGGCATCCAGAGAGAGGCGAGGACAAAAGAGCATCCAGAGAGAGGATTGAAGTGAAGGGCAGCCAGAGAGAGGAGAAGACAAAAAGGGAATCCAGAGAGGAGAGAAGAGAAGGGCATCTGGAGACAGGAAAAGACAGAAGCGAATCTAAAGAAAGGAGAGAACAGAAGAGCATACAGAGAGAGGAGAAGACAGAAGGGCATACAGAGAGAGGAGAAGACAGATGGGCATCCAGAGAGAGGAAAGAACAGAAAGCCATCCAGAGTGAGGATAAGGCAGAAGGGCATCCAGAGAGAGGAGAGAAGAGAAGGGCATACAGAAAAAGGAGAGAACAGAAGGGGATCCAGAATGAGGAGAGAACAGAAGGGCATTCAGAGAGAGGAGAGAGCAAAATGACATCCAGAGAGAGGAGAGCACAGAAGGGCATCCCGATAGATGAGAGAACAAAAGGGCATCCAGAGAGATAGAGGATAGAAGGGCATCTAGAGAGAGGAGACAAGAGAGGGGAATCCAGAGAGTGGAGAAGACAAAATGGTAATCTAGAAAGGAGAGAACAGAAGGGCATTCAGACAGAGGGGAGGACAGAAGGGTCTCCAGAGGGAGGAGAGGACGAAAGTGATCCAGAGAGAGGAGAGAACAGAAAGCTACTCAGATAGAGGAGAAAGTGAAGAGCATCAAGATAGAAGAGAGAACAGAACAGCATCCAGAGAGAGGAGAGAACAGAAGGGCTTCCATGAAGATGGGATGTCAGAAGGGCATCCAGAGATAGGAGAGAACAGATGGGCATCCAGAGTGAGGAGATGACAGAAGGACATCCATAGATAGGAGAGGATATAAGGGTATCCAGAGAGAGGAAAGAACAGAAGGGCATCTAGAGAGAAGAGAACAGAAGGGCATCCAGAGAAAAAAGAAGACAGAAGGGCATACAGAGAGAAGAGATGAGACAAGGGCATCCTGAGAGAGGTGAGAACATATGGGCATCCAGTGAGATTAGAGAACAGAAGAGAATCCAAAAATAGGATAGAACAGAAGGGCATCCAGAGAGAGCAGAAGACTGAAGGATATCCAGAGAGTGAAGAGGACAGAAGGGCATGTGGAGAGATGAGAATACAGAAGGGCATCCAGAGAGAGGAGAGGACAGAAGAGTATCCAGAGTGAGGAGAGAATTGTAGGGCATCCAGAGAGAGAAGATAGAAGGGTAACGAGAGTGAGGAGAGAATTGTAGGGCATCCAGGAAGAGGAGAAGTCAGAAGGGCTTCAGGACAGAGGAAAGTACATAAGCGTATCGGGAGAGAGGAGAAGACAGAAGGGCATCCATATAGAGGAGGGGACAGAAGGGCATACAGAGAGAGAAGAGAGGCCAGAAGTGCATCCAGAGATACAAGAGAACAGAAGGTCATCCATAGAGGAAAGAGGACAGAAGGGCATCTAGAGAGAGGAGAGAAGAGAAGGGCATCCAGAGAGAGGAGAATAGAGAAGGACATCCAGAAAGAGGAGATTACACAAGGGCATCCAGAGAGAGGAGAGAGTAGTAGGGCATCCAGAGAGAGGAAACGACAATAGGGCATCCAGAGAGAAGAGAGAGCAGAAGGGCATCCAGAAAGAGGAGAAGACAGAAGGGCATCCAGAGAGAGGAGAGAACAGATGGGCTTCCAGAGAGAGGAGAGGGAAGAAGGGCATCTAGAGAGAGGAGTGAAGATAAGGGCATGCAGCAAGAGGAGAAGACAAAAAGGGAATCCAGAGAGAGAGTTGAGAACAGAAGGGCATCCAGAGAGAGGAGAGGAGAGAAGGTCATCCAGAGAGAGTAGAGTACAGAAGGGCATCCAGAGAGAGGAGAGTGAAGTAGGGCATCCAGATAGAGAAGAGGACAGAAGGGATCCAGAGAAAGGAGAAGACAGAAACACATCCACAGAGAGAGGAGAACAGAAGGACATCCAGTGAGAAGAGAAGACAGAAGGGCATCCAGGGAGAGTAGAGAATAGAACAGTTTCCAGAGAGTGGAGAAAACAGAAGAACATTCAGAGAGAGGAGAAAACATAAGGGAATACAGAAAAAATAGAGGACAGAAGGGCATGTAGAGAGAGCAGAGAACAGAAAAGTACCCAGAAAGAGGAGAAGACAGCAGGGCATCAGGAGATAGGAGAAGACAAAAGGGCTTTCAGAGAGAGGAGAAGAGAGAAGGGCATTCAAAGAAAAGAGAAATGAAAGCCATACAGATAGCGTAGAAGACAAAATGGCCTCTAGAGAAAGGAGAGAACAGAAGGGCATCCAGAGAAGGAGAGACAGAGTGAATCCAGAGATAGGAGAGAACAGAAGGGCATTCGGAGAGAGAAGAGAACAGAAAGGTATTGGGAGAGAGAAGACAGAAGGTCATCCAGAGAGAGGAGAGAACAGAAGTACATCCAGAGTGAGGAGAAGACAGAAGGGCATCCAGAGAGAAGAGAGGATAGAACAGCAACCAGAGAGAGGAGAAAATAGAAGGTAATCCAGAGGGAGGAGAGAACAGATGGGCATCTACAGAGAGGAGAGAGCAGAAGGGCATCAAGAGAGAGGAGAAAACAGAAGGGCATCCAGAGAGAGAAGAGAACGGTTGGGAATCCAGGGAGAGGAGAAGACAGAAGGGAAGCCGGAGAGATGAGAAAACAGAAGTGCATAGGGAGAGAGGAGAAGACAGAAGGGCATCCAGAGAGAAAAGATGACAGAAGGGCATCCAGAAAGAGGAGAGGGAAGAAGGGCATCCTGAGAGAGGAATGAACAAAGGGCATCCAGAGAAAGGAGAAAACAGAAGGGCATCCAAAGAGAGGAGAGGACAGAAAGGCATTCAGAGAGAGAAGACAGAAGGGCATCCAGAGAAAGGAGAGAACAGAGGGGCATCCATAGAGAGAAGACAGAAGGGCATCTGGAGAGAGGAGAGAACAGAAGGGCATTCAGAGACAGGAGAGAGCTGATGGGAATCCAGAGAGAGGTGAAAACAGAAGGGCATCCGGAGAGAGGAAAGAACAGAAGGGCATCCAGAAAGATTGGAGAACAGAAGGGCATCAAGAGATAGGAGAAGACAGAAGGTCATCTGGAGAGAGGAGAGAACTGATGGGCATCCAGAGAGAGGAGAGGACAGAAGGGACACTGGACAGATGAGAGAAAAGAAGGGCATAGAGGAGAGGAGAAGACAGAAGGGCATCCAGAGAGAGGAGAAGACAGAAGGGCATGTGGAGAAAGGAGAGAACAGAAGGGCATCCAGAGAAGGAGAGACAGAGTGAATCCAGAGACAGGAGAGAACAGAAGGGCATTTGGAGAGAGAAGAGAACAGAAGGGAATCGGGAGAGAGAAGACAGAAGGTCATCCAGAGAGAGGAGAGAACAGAAGTACATCCAGAGTGAGGAGAAGACAGAAGGGCATCCAGAGAGAGGAGAGGATAGAACAGCAACCAGAGAGAGGAGAAAATAGAAGGTAATCCAGAGAGAGGAGAGAACAGATGGGCATCTACAGAGAGGAGAGAGCAGAAGGGCATCAAGAGAGAGGAGAAAACAGAAGGGCATCCAGAGAGAGGAGAGAACAGATGGGCATCCAGAGAGAGGAGAAGACAGAAGGGAAGCCGGAGAGATGAGAAAACAGAAGTGTATAGGGAGAGAGGAGAAGACAGAAGGGCATCCAGAGAGAAAAGATGACAGAAGGGCATCCAGAGAAAGGAGAAGACAGAAGGGCATCCAGAAAGAGGAGAGGGAAGAAGGGCATCCTGAGAGAGGAGTGAACAAAGGGCATCCAGAGAGAGGAGAAAACAGAAGGGCATACAAAGAAAGGAGAGGACAGAAAGGCATTCAGAGAGAGAAGACAGAAGGGCATCCAGTGAAAGGAGAGAACAGAGGGGCATCCATAGAGAGAAGACAGAAGGGCATCCGGAGAGAGGAAAGAACAGAAGGGCATCCAGAAAGATTAGAAAAAAGAAGGGCATCAAGATATAGGAGAAGACAGAAGGTCATCTGGAGAGAGGAGAGAACTGATGGGCATCCAGAAAGAGGAGAGGACAGAAGGGACACTGGACAGATGAGAGAAAAGAAGGGCATAGGGGAGAGGAGAAGACAGAAGGGCATCCAGAGAGAGGAGAAGACAGAAGAGCATGCAGAGAAAGGAGAGAACAGAAGGGCATCCATAGAGAGAAGACAGAAGGGCATCTGGAGAGAGGAGAAGACAGAAGGGCATGTGGAGAAAGGAGAGAACAGAAGGGCATCCAGAGAAGGAGAGACAGAGTGAATCCAGAGACAGGAGAGAACAGAAGGGCATTCGGAGAGAGAAGAGAACAGAAGGGAATCGGGAGAGAGAAGACAGAAGGTCATCCAGAGAGAGGAGAGAACAGAAGTACATCTAGAGTGAGGAGAAGACAGAAGGGCATCCAGAGAGAGGAGAGGATAGAACAGCAACCAGAGAGAGGAGAAAATAGAAGGTAATCCAGAGAGAGGAGAGAACAGATGGGCATCTACAGAGAGGAGAGAGCAGAAGGGCATCAAGAGAGAGGAGAAAACAGAAGGGCATCCAGAGAGAGGAGAGAACAGATGGGCATCCAGAGAGAGGAGAAGACAGAAGGGAAGCCGGAGAGATGAGAAAACAGAAGTGTATAGGGGAGAGGAGAAGACAGAAGGGCATCCAGAGAGAAAAGATGACAGAAGGGCATCCAGAGAAAGGAGAAGACAGAAGGGCATCCAGAAAGAGGAGAGGGAAGAAGGGCATCCTGAGAGAGGAGTGAACAAAGGGCATCCAGAGAGAGGAGAAAACAGAAGGGCATACAAAGAAAGGAGAGGACAGAAAGGCATTCAGAGAGAGAAGACAGAAGGGCATCCAGTGAAAGGAGAGAACAGAGGGGCATCCATAGAGAGAAGACAGAAGGGCATCCGGAGAGAGGAAAGAACAGAAGGGCATCCAGAAAGATTAGAAAAAAGAAGGGCATCAAGATATAGGAGAAGACAGAAGGTCATCTGGAGAGAGGAGAGAACTGATGGGCATCCAGAAAGAGGAGAGGACAGAAGGGACACTGGACAGATGAGAGAAAAGAAGGGCATAGGGGAGAGGAGAAGACAGAAGGGCATCCAGAGAGAGGAGAAGACAGAAGAGCATGCAGAGAAAGGAGAGAACAGAAGGGCATCCATAGAGAGAAGACAGAAGGGCATCTGGAGAGAGGAGAGAACAGAAGGGCATCCAGAGAGAGGAGAGAGCAGAAGGTCATCCGGAGAGAGGAGAATACAGAAGAGCAGCCGGAGAGAGAAGAGAACAGAAGGGCATCCAGAAAGAGGAGAGAGCAGAAAGCCATCCAGAGAGAGGAGAGGACTGAAGGGCATTAATGGAGAGGAGAGGTCAGAAGGGCATCCAGAGAGAGGAGAGAACAGAAGGGCATCCATTGAGAGGAGAGTACATAAGTGCAGTCAGCGAGAATAGAGGACAGAAGGGCATGTAGAGAGAGCAGAGGACAGAACGGTATCCAGAAAGATGAGCATACAGAACTGCATAGGGAGAGACATCCAGGGAGTGTAGAGAATAGAACGGTATCCAGAGAGAGAAAACAGAAGAACATCCAGAGAGAGGAGAGAACATAAGGGCATCCAGAGAGAATAGAGGACAGAAGGGCATGAAGAGAGAGCAGAGAACAGAAGGGTATCCAGAAAGAGGAGAAGACAGAAGGCCATCTGGAGATAGGAGATGACAGAAAAGCATCAAGACAGAATGGCCTCCAGAGAGAAGAGAGAGCATAAAGGCATCCAGAGAGAGGAGAGGGCAAAAGGGCATCTGCAGAAAAGAGTAAAGAAGTCCCTACAGAGAGAAGAGAAGACAGAAGGGCATCTAGATAGAGGAGAAAACAGAAGGGCATCCAGAGAGGGGAGAAGACAGGAGGGCTTCCAGAGAGAGAAGAGAGAACAGAAGGGCATCCGGAAAGAGGAGAAGTCATCTAGATCCAGAAGAGGACAGACACGCATCCTGAGAGAGGAAAGAACAAAAGGGCATCTAGAGAGAGAAGAGGACACAAGGGCATCCAGAGAGAGGAGAGAACAGAAGGGCATTTAGAGAAAGGATAGAACAGAAGGGTATCCAGAGATAGGAGAGGACAAAATGGCATCCAAAGAGAGGAGAGAACAGAAGGGCATCCAAAGAAAAGAGAATTCAGAAGAGCATCCAGAGATAGGAGAGCAAAGAAGGACATCCAGAGAGAGGAGAAGACAAAAAGGGAATTCAGATAAAGGAGAGAAGAGAAGGGCATCCAGAGAGAGGAGAGGACAGAAGGGCATCCAGAGAGAGGAGAGGACAGAAGGGCATCCAGAGAGAGGAGAGGACAGAAGGGCATCCAGAGAGTGGATAGAATAGAAGGGATCCAGAGAGAGGAGAGAACAGAAAGCCATCCGGAGAGAGGAAAAGACAAAAGGGCATCTGGAGAGAGGAGAGAACAGAAGAGCATCCAGAGAGAAGAGTGATCAGAAGGGCATCCATGGAGAGGAGAGTTCTGAAGGGCAGCCATAGAGAAGAGAAGACAGAATCACATCCACAGAGAGGAGAGAACTGAAGGGCATCCAGAGAGTGGAGAAGACAGAAGGGCATACAGAGAGAGGAGAGAACATAAGGGCATCCATAGAGATGAGAGGATAGAAGGGCATGTAGAGAGAAGAGAGAACAAATGGGCATGCAGAGAGAGGAGAGAAGAGAAGTGCATCCATAGAGAGAAGAAGACAGAAGGGCATGCAGAGAGAGGACAGGACAGAAGGGCATCAAGAGTGAGGAAAGAACAGAACGGCCTCCCGAGAAAGTAGAAGACAGAAGGACATCCAGAGAGAGAGGAGAGGACTCAAGGTCATCCAGAGACATGAGAGAACAGAAGAGCATCAATAGAGAAGAAAACAGAAGGGCATCTAGAGAGATGAGAGTATAGAGGCGAATCTAGAAAGAGGAGAGAATAGAAGCACATGTAGAGAGAGGAGAATACCGAAGGGCATCCAGAGAGAGGTGAAAAAAGAAATGCATCCACAGCGAGGAGAAGACAGAAGGGGATCAAGAGAGATGAGAGGACAGAAGAGCATCCGTAGAGAGGAGAGATCAAAAGGAAATCCAGAGAGAGGAAAGGACAGAAGGGCATCCAGAGAGAGGAAAGTAAAGAACAGCCTCCAGAGAGAGGAGAAGACAGAAGGGAATCCAGAGAGAGGAGAGAACAGAAGGGCATCCAGAGAGAGAAGAGGACACAGGGCATCCAGAGAGTGGCGAGAACAGAAGGCCATCCAGAGAGAGGATAGAACAGAAGGGTATCCAGAGAGAGGAGAGGACAAAATTGCATCCAGAGAGAGGAGAGGACATAAGGACATCCAGAGAGAGGAGAGAACAGAAGGGCATCCAGAGAAATGAGAGAACAGAAGGGCAACCAGGGAAAGGAGAAGACAGAAGGGCATCCAGAGAGAGGAGAGGACAGAAGAACATCCAGGGAGAGAAGAGGTCACAAGGGCATCCAGAGAAATGAGAAAACAGAAGACCATCCAGAGAGAGAAGAGGACACAAGGGCATCCAGAGAGAGGTGAAAACAGATGGGCATCCAGAGAAAGGAGAGGACAGAAGGGCATCCTGAGAGAGGAAAGAACAGAAGGGCTTCCAGATAGAGGAGAGGACAGAATGAAATCCAGTGAGAGGAGAGAACAGAAGGGCATCCAATGTTAGGGGAGAACAGAAGGAAATCCAGAGTGAGGAGAGAACAGAAAAGCATCCCGAGAGGTGAAGACAGAAGGGCATACAAAGTGAGGAGAGAACAGAAGGGCATCTGTAGTGTGAAAAAATATAAAGGCCATTTTTTAATATATGTGTAGATTTTTCGCCTTACAGAACACGTAACTGAAAATAAGATTTCAGGCCTTCACATTCCACTTGAAGGACACTTGCTGGATTACATTCCTCAAGCCTTGCCCAAGTCAGGAAGACACATTCCTGACCACAGGTAAAAGATGCTGCCACCTAGGTGGGGCTATAGCAGGAAGAAGCAAAGATAGTTAATCTGAAATAGTTGGTAAATGGCAGGATAGGACACAATAGCATGGTAAAAACCACATTTTTGAGAAGAATGAGTGTGCAGAGTGATTTCACATGACTCTAGATCATTTGGGCTAGATTCCTCTAAAATGTTCCACTGTTATTGGTTACCCCTCCCTTGGTCTTCCCAGTGCTATGTTCAAAATTTGTAAAAAACAAATCATGTGGAACCACTTGAAAATGCAACCATTCATGTGTAACTATGCAAAAATGTAACCATTCATGTGTAAGTGCACGAAAATGCAACCATTCATGTGTAAGCACTCGAAAATGCCTTACTTTCCACACCCCATGCTATAAAAGACCCTTTAACCCACGACTTGAGGTCAAAAACCTTGCTCTTTGACCTAAAGAGCTTGTCGTTTTGACTACCAGCTTACTTCCCTAATAAAGCCATTGCTGATTGCATTCAGGTAAGGTTTCTTGTGATCTTTGGGTGGTGGAGACTTCTGGAGGCTTGAGGAAGGGTCTCCCGAGTATGGAGGTCTTCACATACAGAAAGAGGAGAGAGCAGAAGGGCATCCGGAGAAAGGAGAAGACAGTAGGGCATCTGGAGAGAGGAGAGACCAGAAAGGCATCCAGAGAGAGGAGAGACCAGAAGGGCATCCAGAGAGAGGAGAAGACAGAAGGGCATCCAGAGAGAGGAGAAAACAGAAAGGAATCCAAAGGGAGGAGAGAACAAAAGGGCATTCGGATTGAGGAGAAGACAGAAGGGCCTCCAGAGACGAAAGGACAGAAGGGCATCCAGAGAGACAAGAGAACAGAAGATAATACAGAAAGAGGAGAGGAAAGAAGGGCATCCTGAGGAGGAGAAGACAGAAGTGAATACAGAGGGAGGAGAGAACGGAAGGGCATTCGGGGAGAGTAGAGAACAGAAGGGCATTGGGAGAGAGGAGAAGACAGAAGGTCATGCAGATAGAAGAGATGACAAAAGGGCATCCAGAGAGAGGAAAAGAAAAATAGGGAACCCAGAAAGAGGAAAGTCGAGAAGTGCATCCAGAGAGAGGAGAAGACAGAAGGGCATCCTGAAAGAGGACAGGATAGAACGGCATTCAGAGAGAGAAGACAGAAGGGAATTAAGAGAGAGGAGAGAAAAAAGGTATCCAGAGAGAGGAGAGACCAGAAGGACATTGAGAGCTAGAGGAGAAAACAGAAGGGCATCCGGAAAGAAGAGAGAACAGAAGGGCATCCAGAAAGAGGAGAGAACAGAAGTGCATCCAGAGAGAGGAGGAAACAGAAGGGCATGCAGAGAGAGAGAAGAGGATAGAATGGCATCCAGAGAGAGGAGAAGACAGAAGGGAATCCAGAGAGAGAAGAGAAAAAAGGGCATTCAGAGAGAGGAGAGACCAGAAAAGCATTGAGCGAGAAAGGAGAAGACAGAAGGGCATCCAGAGAGAGGAGAAAACAGAAGGGCATCCAGAAAGAGGAGAGAACAGAAGGTCATCAAGAGAAAGGAGAAGACAGAAGGGAATCCAGAGAGAGGAGAGAACAGAAAGGCATCCAGAGAGAAGAGAGACCAAAAGGGCATCCAGAAAGAGGACAAGTCAGAAGGGCATCCAGAGAGGAGAGAGCAGAAGGGCATCCAGAGAGAGGAGAAGACAGAAGGGAATCCAAAGGGAGGAGAGAACAGAAGGGCATCCAGAGAGACGAGAGAACAGAAGAGATCCAGAAAAAGGAGAGAAAAGAAGGGCATCCAGAGGAGGAGAAGACAGAAGTGAATCCAGAGGGAGGAGAGAACAGAAGGGCATTCGGGGAGAGTAGAGAACAGATTGGCATCGTGAGCGAAGAGAAGACAGAAGGTCATCCAGAGAGAAGAGAAGACAGAAGAGAATTAAAAGATAGGAGAAGACAGAAGGGCATCCAGAGAGAGGAGATTACAGAAGGATATCCAGAGAGAGGAGAAGACAAAAAATGGAATCCAGAGAGAGGAGAAAACATAAGGGTATCCCAGAGAGAGGAGAAGACAGAAGGCAATCCAGAGAGAGGAGAGAACAGAAAGGTATCCAAAGAGAGGAGAGAGCAGAAGAGCATCCAGAGAGAGGAGAAGACAGAAGGGCATAGGGAGAGAGGAGAGAAACGAAAGGCATCCAGAAAAGAGAGAGAACATAAGGGCATCCAGAGAGAGGAGAAGAGAGAAGGGAATCCAGAGAGAGGAGAATACAGAAGGGCATCCAGAGAGAGGAGAGGACAGAAGGGCATTCAGAGAGAGGAGAGAGCAAAAGGGCATCCAGAGAGAGGAAAAGACAGATGGGCATCCAGAGAGAGGAGTGAACAGAAGGGTATCCAGAGAGAGGAGAGTACAGAAGGGCATCCAGAGAGAGAGGAAAAAACAGAAGAGAGTCCAGAGAGAGGATAGAATAGAAGGGCATCTGTAAATAGGAGAAGAGCGGAGTCATCCAGTTGTAGAAAAGGACCGACCAGCATCCTGAGAGAGGAGTGGACAGAAGGGCATTCAGGGAGAGAAGAGAACAGAAGGGCATCCAGAGAGAAGAGAATACAGAAGTGTATCTAGAGAGAGCATAGAATAAAAGGGCATCCAGAAAGAGAAGACAGAAGGGCATCAGCACATAGCAGAAGACAGTAGGGCATCCACAGAGAGAAGGAGTCATAATTTTCTCCAGAGAGAAGACAGAGAAGAAGCCATGCAGAGAGAGGAGAGAAAAAAGGGCATCCACATAAAATAGTATAGAAGGCCATACAGAGAGAGGAGTAGATAGAAAAGTATCTAGATAAAGGAGAGAACAGAGGGCATCCAGAAGGAGGAGAGAACAGAAGAGTATTCAGAGAAGGAGTAGACAGAGCGAATCCAGAACGAGAAGAGGATAAAACGGCATGCAGAGAGAGAAGACAGAAGGAAATCCAGAGAGAGGAGAGAACAGAAATGCATCCAGAGAGAGGAGAAGAATGAAGGTTATCCGAAGAGAGGAGAAAACAGAAGTGCATCCAAAAAGAGGAGAACACAGAATGGAAGCCGGTGAGATGAGAGAACAGAAGGGCATAGAGAGAGAGGAGAAGACAAAAGGGCATCCAAAGAGAAGAGAGGACAGAAGGGCATCCAGAGGTAGGAGAAGACAGAAGGGCATCCAGAGAGATGAGAGGGAAGAAGGGCATCCTGAGAGAGGAGAGAACAAAAGGTATCCAGAGAGAGGAGAAGACAGAAGGACATCCAGAGAGAGGAGAGGACAGAAGGGCATCCAGAGAGGGGAGAAGGCAGAAGTGCATCTGGTGAGTGAAGAGAACAGAATGGCAGCCAAAGAGATTAGAATACAGAAGTGCATACAGAAAGAGGAGAGAACAGAAGGGCATCCAGAAAGAGAAGAGAGCAAAAAAGCATCCAGAGGGAGGGGAAGACAGTAGGGCATCCAGAGAGAGGAGAGAACATAAGGGCAACCAGAGAAGAGACAGCAGAAGGGCATCCATAGAGAGGAGAAGACAGAAGGGCATCCGGAGAGAGGAAAGAACAGAAAAGCATCCAGAAAAAACAAGAAGACAGTAGGGCACCCAGAGAGAGGAGAGAGCAGAACGGCATCCAGGGAGAGGAGAGGACAGAAGTGAATCCAGAGAAAGAAGAGCACAGAAGTGCATCCAGAGAGACGAGAGAACAGAGAGGCATCCAGACAGATTGGAGGACAGAAGGGCATCTAGAGAGAGAAAAGAAGAAAAGGGCATGCAGTGAGAGGTGAAGACAAAAAGGGAGTTCAGAGAGAGGAGAGAACAGAAGGGCATCCAGATAAAGGAGAGGACCGAAGGGCATCCAGAGAGAGGTGAAAACAAAAGGGCATCCAGAGAGAGGAGAAGACAGAAAGGCATGGAGATAGAGGAGAGGACAGAGGGGCATCCAGAGAGAGGCGAAGACAGAAAGGCATCTGGAGAGAGGAGAGAACAGAAGGGCATCCAGAGAGAGGAGAAGACAGAAGTTCATCCAGAGAGAGGAGAGAACAAAAGGGCATCCAGAGAGAGGAGAGAGCAGAAGGGCATCCGGTTAGAGGAGAAGACAGAAGGGCATCCAGAGAGAGAGGAGAGAACAGAAGCGCATCCAGAAAAAGGAGAGAGCAGAAGCCATCCAGAGAGAGGAGAAGATAGAAGGCCATCCGGAGAGAGGAGAAAACAGAAGGGCATCCAGAAAGTTGAGAGAGCAAAAGGAAATCCAGAGAGAGGAGAGGACAGAAGGGCATCCAGAGATAGGTGAGTGAAGAAGGGCATTCAGAGAGTTGACAGGTCAGAAGGGATCCAGAGAAATGAGGGAACAGAAAGCCATCCAGAGCGATTAGAAGACAGAAAGGCATCCATGGAGAGGAGAGGTCAGAAGGTTCATCCAGAGAGAAGAGAGAACAGAAGGGCATCCAGAGAGAGAGAAGACAGAAACACATCCACAAAGAGGGGAGAACAGAAGGGCATCCAGAGAGCAGAGAAGACAGAAGGTCATCCAGGGAGAGTAGAAAATAGAACGGTATCCAGAGAGCGGAGAAGACAGAAGAACTTCCAGAGAAAGGAGAGAACATATGGGCATCCAGAGAGAATAGAGGACAACAGGGCATGTAGAGAGAGCAGAGAACAGAAGGTTATCCAGAAAGAATAGAAGACAGAAGGGCATCGGAAGACAGGAGAAGACAGAAGGGCTTCCAGAGAGAGGAGAGGACAGAATGACCTCTAGAGAGAAGAGAGAAAACAAGGTCATCCAGCAAGAAGAGAGGTCAGAAGGGCATCCACAGAAAAGAGTAAAGAATGCCATACAGAGAAAAGAGAATACAGAAGGGCATCTAGATAGAGGAGAGAGCAAAAGGTATATAAAGAGAGGAGAGAACAGAATGGCATCAAGAGAAGGAGAATAGAGAGCAAATCCAGAAGGAGGAGAGAGCAGAAGGGCATTCAGAGAGAGGAGAGAACAGAAGGGCATTGGGAGAGAGGAGAAGACAGAAGGTCATCCAGAGATCGGAGAGAACAGAAGTGCACCCATAGATAGAAAAATACAGAATTCATCCAGAGAGAGGAGAGGATAAAATGGCAACCATAGAGAAGAGAGGACAGAAGGGCATCCAGAGAGAGGAGAGTGAAGAAGGGCATCCCGAGAGAGGATTGAAAAGAAGGGCTTCTTTGGCAATGATAGAACAGAAGAGAATCCAGAAAAAGGAGATGACAGAAGGGCATCCAGAGAGAGGAAAAGAAAAATAGGGAATGCAGTGAGAGGAGAGAACAGAAGTGCATCCTGAGAGAGGAAATGACAGAAGGCTATGCGGAGAGAGGAGAGGAAAAGAAGGATATCCCGAGAGAAGAGAGAACAGAAGCACATCCAGAGAGAAGAGTGAACAGGAGAGAATGCAGAAAGAGGAGAGAGCACAAGCCCATCCAGAGACAGCAAAAGACTGAAGGACATCCAGAGAGAGAAGAGGACAGAAGGGCAACCAGAGAGAGAAGAAGACGGAATGGCATCCAGACAGAGGAGAGGACAGAATGGAATCCAGTGAGAAGAGAGA
>NW_023045670.1:0-19292 GCF_011762505.2 Arvicanthis niloticus | reverse complement strand
TTTTGTTGCTATTTCATAGCTGTAATTTTGATACTATTTTGACATGATGTAAATACCTGTGTTTTCTGATAGTCTTAGGGAACCTTGTAAAAGAAGGTCCTTTAACTTCAACTGAGAACCACTGATTAATGTTTACACTGTAGATTACAAGAGCATCCTTGGTCTACAGCCCACTCCAGAAACCTGAGGATGTAGATGTACGTAGAGTATAGCATTTATCTATATAAACTATAGTGAGGACCATATTCAACAAAAGAACCATCAGTTTTCCTATATTGAAATTCAAATTAGCAAATTATAAATTTCTGAAATATTCTATACCATGAATCTTATTTTCTTTTTTCTCTTTTATTAGTACATATTAAGTGTACAAATAATGAGATTTGTTGTAATGATTCCACACATTCATTTAATATATTTTTAGTCATATTCTTTTTTATTACCCTTTCTGTTCCTTCTCCAGTTCTCTTTCTTCTTCTGCATCCTTGATATTTTCTTCATGTCCATTTCTTCCACATTAACTTCCATGTAAGCAGAACATAAAGTAGTAAATTTTTTTCACGTACCTTATTTCACTGAACAAAGTTGTCCAGTTCCATCAATTTTCCTGCAAGCAATATCATTTTGCTCTTTTAACTTGAAAGATTCTACTCTTCTCACCTCCCTTTCCCGTCTCCCTCTTTCTCTTTTTCTTATCAATATATTATTAATGAGCACCTAGGTTGATACTATAAACTTAAATTTCATGAGTAGAGAATAATAAGTATGGGCTTGCAGGCCATAACTATTATTAGTACACATATATTAGGCATGTGTTACATATCAACGTAATTTCTATATATGTCCAGTACACTTTGGACACCATAGTTATCTCTACTGTAAGCATAGATGTAGTTCTTGCATAGTTTAGGAATAGATAGGACTAAGTAAACAGAAGTGGTTAGAGTATTGTATTGAGGGATCTGGTTGGCTTACAACTACATGAGTGACCTTCAACAGCTTTCTATGTATATGTATGACCTTCGACAAGATACTTACTATTTCTGTCATGTGGACTCTTCATGGATATTGGACCAAAATGGAGAACATAATGCCTACCTCCATAAACTTGGTGAGGATCAAATTTTACATATACATATATGTGTATATATAAGTTGATATATATTCCACACATTTAAATCAAGAGCCTGAAATATAGTTGCTATACAAATGCTTGTTAATGAATAAATAAAATGGGTAATCTTGGGCAAATTATTCATGAACTTCTGTTGCTTCATCTATAAAATTCTTAACCTCAAAATTTGCTTAACCTCATGAAGTCGTTGTTAAAAATAAGTGAAAGCAAGTTCATACTGCGTTGGTTCACACAGAGAACAGGCACTGTGTCCCATGAAACCTAGTAAAAAAAAAACCAATAAACTGTACTCATTAACAATATTATTTTTTAATAATTACAAAACAAATGCCAAGGCACATATAACATGAGTTTATAAAAAGGGCAGAGCAGCGTGGTGGGAGTGAAAAAGGTAAGCTTTCATGGAATGGCACACCTCTGACTTCTGTAACTCACAGGGCCTTCATATGCAGGCACAGAGAACTGTTTGCCAGATGCCTATATCAATTTGAACACCAAGTATTGGCAGGCATTTCAGAAAAAACCTTAAAGAGACATAGACTTGGACAAGAGCTGCTGCAAGCTCTGCCTGGGGGGATCTCTGTCTGCCCTTTGCAAAGTACCAAAGACTATATAGATGTTGACTTGAAAGGCAGGGCCACAGTTCTGCAGTCTTCACCCATTTTTGTTGCATAGCTCCACTTGTCTCCTGGCTTTTGTCTTTCCTTGGATTTGTTTTTTACACTCTCACAAAAGATAGTCTTATTTTATCTGTGTTTGTGTGTGTGTGTGTGTGTGTGTTTCAGGTTTTTGTTTGTTGTTTGTTTTTATGGTCTCACTATATCAACCTGGCTTCCCTGGAACTCACAATATAGATCAGGGTGCCCTCGAATTTAGAGATCCATCTTTCTCTCCTTCCGAGATTAAAGTGTGTGTGTCATCATGCCCAGCTGATAATTTTATGTTTAATGCTATGATACAAAGAAGAAATGCTCAGAATAATTAAAACACACACATTATTTCATAAACTTAAAAAATAATATGTGTCTCTATGGATTTTTCAAGCATCCTTACTGTCACTTGTCTCTCCTGCCTCCCTTTCCTTCTGTATTATCTTTCCTCCCCAGGTACATCCCACACCCGTTTTTCCCAACTCCCTTCATAGCACTTGTGTCTCACTAGCCCTCTCTGTAGCACTTTCTCCCACTTTTCTATATGGTCACTCTTTGCTTTCCTGGGTTTTGTGGTTACTTTAGGTTATAGACTTAATCTAAAGATTTGGAGCTAGAATTTACAAATGAGAGAGCATGTGTCATTTGTCTTTGAGGTCTAGGTGACCCCACTTACTATTTACTTTTTTCATTTATGTGCTAATATCATGATTTCATTTTTCTCTAGAACTGAAAAAAATCTATTGTGTATATGTACTTCATTCTCACTATCACTTATTAGTGTCTTATCTTGCCTTTTAAATTCTTTTCATGTCAGAGAGATGGCTCAACAGTTAAGAGCACTAGCTGCTCTTCCAGAGGTTCTGAGTTCAATTCCCAGCACCCACAGGCCATGCTGCAACTGTCTGTTACTTCAGTTCCAGAAGATCTGACACCTTCACACAGACATACATGCAGTCAAAACTCAATGTACATAAAATAAAATAAATTATTTAAGAAATTATTTTCACTTCTGAATGTTGAATGCACATTGGACAACTAATTAAGAGTCTTTTAAATATTTATTATTAAGCACAGAGAAATGATAAAATACAATTAAAATGCATCTGTATTTTGATACCAAAACCCTAAATAGATTTTAGAAGTCCTTAAAGACTTGATGATTTAAGAAGATAGGGTACCTGGCCATAGCCCAAATAATTATGTGTTTGCAACTACTGGAGCACAGTGTGGGCTGACACAGTGTAAGTCTCGAGGAGCTAAAACTGACAGGTAGGACCATAAGGGACTAACACTTCCGTGAGAAATGCAAAAACAAGCCATTCAGACAACAGGCCACAAGAAAGCTTTTTTTTTTTTTTTAATTAAAAATATTTTAAAGTCTAAAGCTCAAAATAGAAGATGAAACAAACACATTTTCCACAGGAAACAGAAGTTTCAAACTTCCAGCAGGTGTAGATTCTAAGTTTATATTGCTTCAGTAGTTGGGGAACACCAATAATTTCATTTGTCCCAAGATCAGAGAAATAAACAACTCAATTAGGGTACTCTGTAATTCTAGAGGAATGGAATTCCTCACAATACAACAATGACAATTGTTCATGAGGAGGAGTTAACACGCAAACACTCTGATGTATGTGAGATAATTCACTATAGGGTCAATGAACCTCAGGTAGTGTCGTTTAAATTCCATGAATCAAATCGATAAAACTAGAGGAGACAACAGAAAAAAGAAGGAACGTAAATCATCATGCAAGAGAATTAGAAATTGTCTTTAAAACACACCTTTAAAAAGATATCCAAAGCTTTGGAAGAACTAGAGACATTCTAACTGAATTTAGAAACCAAGTGCTCCACAGAAGGTGTAATGCAATTCAGACCCACCTAAAGATTGATGTTGGCTTCTGAAGGAGCTCAGGAACCGAAAGGAATCAGAGGATGAGAAGATACATGTTGCAATAACATGTTTTATGGAAAAGATGACTCACCTGAAGCTTTAAATAGGAAGAAAACAAAATTTCTACAGATTTTCAGGCCTGCTAAGATGTTAATATTGCTTCAACTTTTAACAAAATTACTCTTTAAAACTAAAACCCAGTATGGGATAAGGCCTAGAGTACTGAGGAACAAACACTAGACATGTGATTCAGACAGTGTGGATCTTGGAGAAGGAAGCTCCCCAAGTGGATACCAATAGCTTTCATATTTTTATGGAAGCTTATCAGTTATTTTATATAGAAAATAGCTGTCCTACTGAGCTTTCCATTGAAGTGAGAAAACCAAACTGGGGGAAGAAAAAACTCATTTGACTTACTTGTTCTGTTCACAGTCCATCAGGGACTGGGCAAGCCAGGGCAGCACTCAAGCAAGAGAAGAGGCAGGAACATTGAAGGAAACTGCTTACTGGTTTGTTCTCAAAGGCTCACTCAGGTTCTTTCTCATACCTTCCAGGACCATCGTCCCAAGGTGGCACTGTCCACAGTGAGCTAATCAACCATCAATTAAAAAAAAAAAATGCCCATAGGAAAATCTGATGCAGGCAATTCCTCAAATGGGTTTCCTCTTCTTAGATGTCTCTAATTTTGGGCAGGTTGACAAACACTTAACCAGCAGTTTTTCTGGTCTGAAATACAGAGGTAAGAATGAGAGGTTCCTCAAGGAAAGAGAAACAGAAATTCTAAACATTTGAATTAGCGTCACTTCAAGGCATTGTAAGCCTCTGGGCTGAATATATAAGGTCAAGAATGCAAGACAATACCCTAAAAGAGGTTAAAAATTGGTATGTTGTTAACTGAATATGCTAAGAAAATAGAAGTTAGAATGCAAATCTGGCTGAGAGTAACTCAAATTAATGAATATAAAGGACAGAGAAGAGAACAGCAATAATCGCAATCAGCGTAGACCTGTGGGAAGAAAAGGGGAAGGGATGGAGAGAAAGCAAATGCTTCAGCCTGAATAGGTTCTATGATACTGGCAATATGTACATGAAGAAAGGAAATATGTCATGTAAGAAGTATCTAAAATCAAGATTGTTATACATAAACTTTTATGGTTCGCTAATATCAGAACCATATTTATTTATTTATTTCTATTTAATGGCTAGGTTTGCTATATTTTATGAGTTGTTTTGATAATGGCCTACCAAATGCTAATATTCCTCATAACCAAGTTGTAGAATGAGTCCATCAAGCTTCCCCTATGCTAAGCATACATTAGTGCTAATATGATTTAACCAGCAACTTTATCTTATAGGGCAGCCACTGGCCAGTCCTTTGTCTATACAGTCTGACTTTCCCACAATACTAAACTAACAAAACCATATAGGATTTTGTATTATGTTGTGACTCCTCCAACATCCCATGAACCTTTGAGGTTCATCCATGCTGTTCTATGCTAGTTGTTATTCTTTTTTTTTTCTTTTTATTCTGACATCATTCTTCTGGAGAAATGTGTGCCACAGTGTGTTTAACAAGCACTCAATTCAAGCAGTTGGATTGTATCCAGTTTGGGACAATTATAAAGCCTCTATAAATATTCATATATAGTTTTTGTATGAACACAAAATTCTATTTAAGAAAACACTTGGAAGTGGAACTACAGTCCTTTATAGTGCATTTTAACTTCATAAGAAACTTCCAAATTGCTTTTCAATGCCCTGTGTTCACGTTGCAGGCACACCACTCATGTTTGGAAATTCTAATAGGTCTACATCCTTGTCAGTAGTATATGGCATTCAAAGGATTACATCTTTTCAAATAGGTATGCAGTGGTGCCAAAGGGTAGCTTTCATTTCTATTTCCTTTCCTAATCCTTTCAGATATCTGCTGCCACCCATATTGTTTAAATCCAGTGTTTACCTCCATTTTTCTGAGTTTTGAAAATTCTTTTTTAGCTCATATATTAGATCATGTATTTGATAAATCCTTCATCAAATATATGATCTACAAACGTTTCTCATAGTTGGTGCCTTTTCTCTCTCATCATTTTAGATTGAGTTTTTCAACAGTAGAAAAAGTGTTAATCAACTTTATGGGTTTGTTTGTTTGGTATTTTTTGTTGTTGTTGTTTTTCCCTTTTAAGCCTATGCTTTTGTTGTTCTACCAAAGAAACATTTGACAAGCCAGCAACAGTTTCTTAGAGAGCACAACAGAAAAAGCCCCCCACCTCAATCTTATTGATTTATTTAGATTTTCTTGGTGGTGGTTTTAGGGTTTTTGTTTGTTTGGTTGGTTGGTTGGTTAACAAAGATAACATGATTAAGAGAAGCAAATCTACAAAATTTCACAAACAAAACTGTCAAAGATTGTTTCTTAAATGTGAGTAATATTTGCATAAAACATTTGCTTTGGTATTATTTTTTTAAAATATGTATATACTTTTTGGTAGATTAGTTTTTTAAAAGTTAGATATTAGAAAGAATATATATGTATATATATAATATATACATATATATGTGTGTATATATATGTAAAATCTCACGAATTTGTTCTCTATTGATAATATTAAAAAACAAAGCAAATAAACAAACCAAAAAACCAAAAACAAAAAACTCCTCAGCTCCTGAAGCAGAGTATCTCCTTTTCAGCTGTCAGAAACTAATTGAAGTCAACCATGACTACATGCTTTTCATGGGAAGCGCATGGCCTCAGAAGTAGCTGGTTGAAGAGTGGAAGGGTTGTGTACTCTGAATCAGTGGTGGGAATGACAAGCAGGTTTTCCTATGAAGCAGGGTATGTTGACTCACGGCACAGAGTGCCTCCTGTTGGGTTATGGGGCATTATTTTATGAACCAAGGAGAACTGGATAGAGGAAGACCAATCCGTTTGGGATGTATTTAGGAGGCCAATCTTAGTGCTCTTAACTTGGCTATTGGGAAAAAAATGGAGAGGAGGATATTCTTGGAGAGCCTTACTACAGTGTATTGCTTGTTGGGACCCAAAATGCCTAGCAAAATCTAAAAGCTTTTCAATCTCTTAAAAGAAATGACAACTGCTAATATGTTCTCAGAAAGCCCTTAAAGAAGGAATGTAAGAAGCTCATAACTAGAGCACCTTAGATTCAATATCTTGTTACTCCACATATCCTGTAACACAAACACCAATGTATTGCTCTAAAGAAACAGCAAGCTAAGTAAAATAGGGAGGAGGCTAAGCATGCTAAAGCTGTGGCCAAGAGAATGAAGGAAGCCAAACAAAAATGCAAGGAACAGATTGCCAAGAGATGTAGATTTCCTTGCAGAGAGCTTCTACATTTAAGACTGAACCAGTCAAAAATAAGTCTTTATGAGAAACAAATAAATGATTGGACCTTGAAAAAGATCTGTGCGAACATGTTAGAAGCGAGACACATGCAACCTTTTAAGTAAAACCAGGGAATCATGCTTAGAATGACCTCTTGTAATTAGCATTGTTTCAGAGATCCCAGGCAAGCAGTACAAGTCAAGACAAATATTCACAATGATTATATACTCATCAATGAAGTTCATTCATTACTGGTGACATGATTATTTACATAGAATGTTAAGATAACATACTGGCAAACTGTTGAGAACATCGGTTTTTTAAATTCTGCATAGTTTCTCAGTTTAAGATCGGTATAAATGATAATTAATTTTTTGTGTAATATTAAAATTTAAATAAATGATATAAAATACAAAAAACCCTTTGAAAATGCAACAATATAAGAATGTATGCCCCAGTTCTTCTGCATAGAAAATTTAAATTATGTTGGAAGACAGAATGGAAAGAAGACTAAACAAACATGTTTTTCATAAGTACAAAGCTGTGCACATTAAAGAAAAACAAGTCAATGACCTTTTTTTTGAGAGAGAGTTTAAAGATTTGTTATTAAAATTGACATGGTCTATGAAGATAAAAAAAAATGCCAGGTAATGTCAAGGAAAAATAGGAGCAGGGAATTATCTCCAAAAGATCTGATACCAATTATCTGACTACCTTGCACTAAGTTTGAAGACTGTCTTATAATCTGTGGATCCATTTCTGCTCGTCACTGTTTCCTAGCATGTTATTCCACTGCTCTTATCCATACCACTGTTCTTCTCAAAATGCTTATACCAAACCTGGCATGGGTCTGTGTCCCTTCTCTATGCTGTAAGGTAACCATGGCGCTTAACTTATGCTTGGGCACTGGGGCTTCATGTAGCCTGACTCCCAGTGTGCAGATGATGACTTGTTCACATTTTGCTCTGCTGCATTACCATTCTTTTTTTTCCCTTTTTTTATTGGATATTTTCTTTATCTACATTTCGAATGTTATCCTTTTTCCCAGTTTCCCCTCTGCAACCCCGCTATCCTAGTTCTATGAAGATGCTCCCCAACTACCCACTTACTCCCGCCTCCCTGCCTTGGCATTCCCTACACTGGAACATCTAGCCTTCACAGAACCAAGGGCCTCTCCTCTCATAGATGTCCGACAAGGCCATCCTCTGCTACATATGTGAGTGGAGCCATGGGTCATTCATTGCATGTGCATTACTGTTCTTATGCTTATTCTTGCTGTTTGGTTTCAAGGCTTTGGTAGAAATAGTATCTCTGTGGAGAATCTTACCTGTTCTTGGCTTGCCAGCCTGTTAATTTAATAACTCTGTCTGGGAGTCCCATCTTCAGGTTCAAGCCATGTATTTTGGCTGACAACATGTTAATGTTGTTAAAGACAAGCTTTCACACGATGGACAGTAATAAAAGTATCCTAGGACAAAAAGGGCTATGCATGATCAAGCTATATATGCCATTCTTGAAGCTTGACCAAATAGAAATACTGACCTTAGGCCATGGGTAATTTTGTCAGCAATTCTACTGCATCAATGCTCAGGAGAGCAGCAATCTTGAAATTCATAAACTCATTACATAAAATTAAAACATCCAGAGAGGTATTAGAATTATGCCAAATACACTGCAGTGTCTTTAAACTTTTTTCTAATTATAGTGGCTGCCACTGTAAATTTTAAAACTAACATGAATCCAATGGTATTTCACATGACACTTGAGATGGCTCCTTATCCTTAAATTCTGAACTTCCTTCCAATAATTTGAATAGGATAAAGAGCATCAACTTGTTCTTCCAAATGCCTATCTAAATCCTCTTGTATATTCAACACATTAGTAACATTTTTTGCTAAATGATTAACAAAAGTAGCTGTCTTAACTTGTGTCAAAGCAGTTGCAGAAGCAGTGGTGCTAGCAATTAATAAAATTAAAGCTGTTATACCAGTAATAATTAAGCCTTACCAACCTTCGACAGAAATGCCCTGCTTTAGATAATGCATATTCCATGACAAGTAAGAAAGGCATTCTTGTCAAAACAACCTAAGACAGGCTCAATATTCTTAATGAAGTAACAAAGTGGGAGAGGAAGAGAGCCTTTGGAGCTACTTGGCAAGAATCTGATATGGGCCAAGGACAAGAAAATGGGCTTCAGACAGGAGTCTGACATTAGGCTAGAACAAAGAAGTAATTAAAGACAGGAATCTAAATTGTAGACTAGAGCAAGGAAGTTGGCTTTAGACATAAAAATGACTTTGGGCTAGGACAGGGAAGTTGGCTCAGATATTTTGGTCATCCTGATAATCCTTAGAAACAGTGATCACTGGAGTGTTCATGGAATTGTGTTTAATACCTTGCTTGTTCTTTTACTATTTGTGTTTACTGTCTTGCTTGTCCCTTGACTATTTTCATTTATTGTATTGCTAGACCCTTAACCTAGAACTGACCTTAATACATGCATGTAATTAAAATGGTATAAATGCAAAAAGGAGGAGGGGGATGGGATAAGGGGTTCTAGGGAGGGGAAATGGGAAAGGGGATTGACATCTGAAATGTAAATAAATAAAATATCCAATAAAAAGAAAAAAGAAATAGGAGCTCAATTATAAGGCACATTATACTTATTACAAAATCTCTCAGTTCAATGTACCTTTGTGTAAGAATTCAGGGAAACACTGGAACATATCTTACTCAAAAGTATTTTCCATAATATTTTGTCTATTGTACACATGTTTTTTTTCTGACATGCATGGTATTAAAAAATTAAAGTCTTCTCAGATTGAAAATTTATGCTTCTGACCAATAGATTAAACCAGAAAAATATATCCATGCTTTCCTTATATTTTACTTGAAGAAAAATCAAGTAAAATATACTGAAAGCATAGTATATTTAAGTGGGTATAGCATGTTTATATTTTCCTATATGTCTTTCACCCTTCTTCCAATTACACTTGCTTCATTAAAAGTTACCAGAAAATGAGGGCAATCTACATAGGACACTATTAAGATCAAGATCACAAAACCTAGGAAAAAAATAGAAAAAAAAATTAAGAAAAGTTTCCTCTCTTAGAAAACAAAACACTGTATTTTTGCCTGTTAATAAAGCAGTTGTTTATGCTTTACAAAATTTTGTGTAACATTTTGATTTCAGTTACTACTTTTATTGAAGTATGAAGTACTTTTATGAAGACTTATTATTTCCTTTTGGACTCTTACCAAAAGGTAAAAAATTAATTCTAATTTTATGTATTTGGCTAGCAAAAAATATTGGCATTGGCTTTAACATTATACATCCTGTTAGCATTCACTTACAGGACATTTGCTTTCCTATGTGCTCATTCAACAGCTCTGCACACACCCAGCCTTCTGTTTTCCTTAAAGAATTTCTTATGTCATCCCTGCTTATCGACTGAAATTTTAATTAATGCCATAGTACTGACAAAACCTTTTTTTGGTGATGCTCTTTTGAGAAAGCCTTTGTATGAAAACATAAACAATGTCAAATAGTTACTAAATTAATTAAATATAATTGCAGAAAATGAGTTGTCAAACAATAATGCTTTACTACTTTCAGGCCACTTAATAGGTAAAAAGTAACAACATAAAGTTTTCTTAGCATCTTCATAGTTGATAAATTGATTGTGTCAAGAGATAGGTTAAAAGTTTAAAAGACACAGCGTTAAAAACAACAGAGAGCTTTGAGTTAGAAATTGTATATTTTAAAAGCACAGGCAAAAGAAATTTTAAAACAAAATGCAGTGCTGGATATTATCAAATTTAATTGGAAATAGTATGCACAAAGTGTGTGTGAACATGAAAAGTCATTGCTATTTGGGGAAAATTTGAATGACATCATAGGAATTTATTCCCAACACACAAGAGATGGGAATACTTCTACCTGAGTGGAGACAGAAGATCACTGTCACTGTGAGAAGAATCTATTGTCCTACTCCTTGGAATTTTCAGAAACATGTATAAGTTTAAAATTTTTATAAGCTTTGAAAATAGAATATTAATTAAGCAGAAATGATAATTTAGCCAGACTATATACCATAAAAATTGTTATAATTAGTCAATTGTGTTATTAATTAAAGATACAAGAATAAGAAATGTGGAACACTTCCATATATAGAACACCATGGTTCCATTATTCTTTAGTTTTCCTAAGAAATGTGCACAAAATATATGATGAATATTAATGTATAAATAATTAATTCCAATCTATTTTTTGCCATTCTTCAACAGCAAACCTTTCTATAACTCATCAACATGGCACCTAACACATAAAAGGGCTAAAAAAGCATATCATATTTTATGGTGAATAGATAATTAAGTTTTCACATTTCCGTCTTTGTTTTGGTTTTGTTCATATAAATTAGGCAGAAAGAGGGAAAGTAATAAGTATATGGTTTTGCCAATCATTATTTATCCTCAAAAGCAAAACCCAATGTGTCCAATATGAAATCACAGTAGGCAAAATGTTACTCCCTGTTTCTCTATCAAATAGAATTTCAGCAGTGGATCAATTTTTTTATAACATTATCAAAATTTTGAAAATGTTATAGTGGCCAACTTCAATAAAACAAGTGACAGGTCATGCTGTTGAGTATGTGGGGCAAGGGAACATTCATCCATTGCTGATGAAAGAGCAAACTTGTACAGCCACTATGAAAATTAGTGTTGGAGTTACATCAGGAATCTGAGAGTAGATCTATCTACCTTAAGATCCAGCTATACAGAACTTAGGCATATATCCAAATAATCCAATATCCTACTACAGAGACACTTACTTAGTCACATCTATTAAATAGCCAGAAACTGAAAACAATCTAAATGTCCATCAACAGGTAAATAGATAATGAAAATGTAGTACATTGACACAATGGATTATTATTCAACTGATTAACACACACACACACACACACACACACACACAATAAATTTGCAGGTACATGGTTGGATTTAGAAAAATTGTCTTGAAAGTCAAAGAATCTAGACACTAACAGAAAATATGATTTTATTATATGTGGACGTTAGCTTTTTAAGCCTTGTAATAGGCATGCTACAATTCCTACAAGTATGGAAGTTATGTATAGAGTAAAGAAGGGGAAATAGATTTTTCTAGAGAAATAGAGATGCAAGAGGGACAACAGAACAGAATTAAATAAGGAAAGGAAGAAAAAACAAAGGGAGGAAAGGGAAGGGGAAGGAAGGGAAGGTGAGGGAAGGGAAGGGAAGGGAAGTGAAGGGAAGGGAATGCAAGGGAAGGGAGGAAGGGAATGCAAGGGAAGGGAGGAAGGGAATGCAAGGGAAGGGAGGAAGGGAATGCAAGGGAAGGGAGGAAGGGAATGCAAGGGAAGGGAGGAAGGGAATGCAAGGGAAGGGAAGGGAAGAGGAGGCAGTGTATTGGTTTGAATGAGAGTGACAACCGTAGGGGGCCTGCTTAGTTATCAGCAAATGGAACTATTTGAGACTATTTGGGACAAATTAGGAGGTGTGGCCTTGTTGGAGGAAACGTGTCACAGAGAGTGAGCTTTGATGTTTCAAAAGCTCTTGTAGGATATTTGATCACACTGTGAACCCTGAGATTGTGTTATTTATTTAAAAAAAAATTGTTTCTAGTTGTGGTGTAATTCAGCTCTAGCACACAGCTTTAATCCAAGAACTTTCTGTTTATTGCAAACAGGATTAGATAAAGTTAACCATAGTTCAAGAGGCTTCAAGCAAGCAACTAGCTGACAGGGAGTAAACATGGGGAAAAAAACCCAAGATAGTAATTAAGACAAGGGTAGGGAAGAATTATGGGAGAGACAACTAACACAAAGGACCATTTGAAGGTCATATGAAAATATACAGTAGATGCCTTCTTAGAATATATACATATATATAAGAAACATAAAAGGAGTCATCAAATGGCAAGGGAGATATTTCCAAACTAGACATCTTTTATCACCAAATGAACTTTTAGTGCAGGAATGGTTATATTTAATTGAGTTAGCCAAAGAAGCCCCATGGAAACTCAAAAGAATTCAGGCTACAACAAATGTTATTGGTTTCTCTCCACAACTGATTGCAAGACAATACTTACATATCTCATTGAACACAGAGAAGTTGAGATGGTGCCTACCTAGAGCCTTCACACTACTAACCAGATATTCATTCATGATATTGAAAGGTACTCTGCATGATACCCAGAGAAGAAGGGGACTCCAACCAAGCATCAAACCCTGTGATCTACCAGTATGATATGCTGGTGTAATAGTGGCATAAACACTGTGGGAATAACCAACCATTATCTCGTTGGACTTAAGTCTTAGACCATGTGATCTCTGAGACTGTTTGGATGATAAAGAACCATTGGCCTAGTTGAACACCAAAACTATCATTCTGCTAAAGGAAAACAGCAATAATATGACTCTTGACAACATTCGTTATACCTGTAGATCAGTGTCTCCCTCCACTATCTTTAAATAAGTGTCTTCTTGCAATAGATGGGAACTAGTATGGACCCATAACTGAACAATTTATAGCTAGTGAGATACTTGGAAACATGTAATCCTAAATGAGATGTCTCCATCAAATTCCTCACCTCAGGTTCAAGTGACGATGTGGAAAGACAAGGTAGAAAGATTTTTAAGAGTCAGGGAAGGTGTAAGATAACAAGGAAACAAGGCCTTCTGGACACAACAGGGTTAACACACATATGAACAGAGAATGTCAGAACGTCACAGAAAATACAGCGGCATGCACCAGGCTAGTACAGGTCCCAGAGCTTTGAGAGGAGACATAACCCACCTTCTCTAATCAAGAAGCTCTCTCCAGTGCACAATCCTATGCAAATGAAGATTTAATTCTCTCCAAAGAAGTCTCACTGGATATAAAAACTATACTTAATAGTAGGCCCCATGCCAGCAATAGATGGCAAACACAAAATGGTATTTCTGTAGTTTTTTGTCTCATATTGCTTTTTTTTTTTTTAATTTGGGCATTTTTTAAATGAAATAAACTATTTACTTTAAGGCTTGCTTACTGTTCTACAGATTTAGTTCGTTATCATCATGGAAGGGAACATAAAGACATGCAGGGAAACACTGGAGCAGTGGTTTAGAGCTATATCCAGATCGGTAAGATGAGGACTCTAGGTTTGGTATGGGTTTGTGAAATCACAAGCCTATCCCCAGTGACATAGTTTCTCCAACAAGATCACACTTCCTAATCCTTTTAAATAGTGCAACTTCCTGATGACTAAGCATTCAAATATATGAGCATATGGGGGCATTCATTTTGTTTTTAATTTAAAACAAGATTTCAATTTAAAAATATTTTAATCATATTATTCCCCTCTCTCAAGGCTTCCAGATCCTCTCCTCCTCTGTACCCACCCAGTTTTAAGGTCTTTTTCAAAAATAAAAAAAACCCAAAAACTCAATATAACCACTGTGTCTGAAAATGTAACCAAATAAAATACAAAACAACAACAATAAAGTGTGAATATGCCCTAAAGATGCTGATATATGCTTTTGGCATTTTTTTAAGTAACTGGTTTTTGCTTGTATATTATGGTTTATGATTTGTGCTTTTATAGGCTTGTTCTTGTGTATACATATGTTTCTGTGTGTGTTTCTTGTGCCTTCCTTCCTTCCTTCCTTCCTTCCTTCCTTCCTTCCTTCCTTTTTTAAACTGTGTTTTTCCTGTTTGTTTTCTAAATTGATAGAGAAAGAAGATATGGAGTTAGATGAGTGGGCAGGTGGGGAGGGCATGGGAATAACTGGGGAGAAGAAACTAATCAAAGTATATTGTATAAAAAATATTTTCTATTAAAAAAGGGGAAATGTTTAAGAAAAGAGCTTATAATTCGTGTGCCTCACTGTCATTTAATAACCACCTAAACCAATGGATTTGAAGTTAGACTCACTGAGATACTACTGCTTCCTTAAATGGCTAAATTTTGAGAAAATGCATAAATAGTAGTTCACTATTCATAATAAATTTATATACCTTAAGGGATTAAAGAATAATTTACTCATGCTATACATCTCATGATCTTAGGGGCCTTAAATAACACTTTAAATGCCATGAAATCTACATTATTGCAGATCATTTTAGTGTTCCCAGTAAAGGTGTGATTTATTTTCCACCAGCTTGCTCCTGAAGTGTGGTCTAACTCAGCTTTCCTAGGCATTCAGTTTAACACAACAACAGAGCAGGAGAGAGCTGTGCCCTGGTGCTTCTTCTCTTTTGCTCCCTAGTTCATTTCTCCTCCCCTCTTTTCCACTCCTTTCCAGTCTCCTCAGAACTCTAATTTTCATACATGTTATGCAGACAGCTGCAGTCCTAAAAGTCACTGTTACCTACCCGGCCCTGTTCTATATTCCTTTAAATGTTTCAGAGACCTTAAAAAAAAATAAAGAGCAAAGGGAATTAAAGCTAATTCAAATTGTAAGGCGCAGAGTCTGCTTTAGATTTTTGACATCATTTCGCTACAAATGGGGCACTGAAGACGGGGTTAAGCCTGAGATAGCTTTGTGGCTTCTTGGCATTTTCCTTTATTTTCTGTTATAGCCACGGAAGTCATATGCAAGCATACAGAAGTTTCTCTAGGGCTGTGGTGATGAGTGCATCTCCTGTGTACCATGAATAAAAACGATGTCAGATTCTCGTCCTCATTTTCTGTGTTATTTCTGTTTTCCCTAAAGGTCTTAAATATTTAATCATTCAAGACAAAACACAAGCATTCCCCTTATTTCTGTCTTTTCTTTCTTACCACTGTTAATGCATCCTAAGACCTGTTGAGTCTCTTCTCAATGTGGAGCTGAATTTATTCCTCCTTCTATGTCCCACCTTTGCAATAGCTACCCTGCAGTACCCTCCTCCAGTGCATTTGACCAGCTGTAATCTGAGGAAGGTTAAGCCGGGAGAGAAAGGAGGGAGCCAGAGAGAGCACACTTTGAAAGATAGGAACCGATGTAAAAAGCTAGATCATGAAAAAAATTCCAGCCAGTTGGCGGTGGCTCACATCTTTAATCCCAGCATTCAGGAGGCGGGGCAAGCAGATCTCTCTGAGTTAGAGGCCAATCTGGTCTGTATATAGATTGAGTTCCAAGACAGCCAGATTACCCAGAGAAATCCTGTTGAGAAAAATAAAAAACAAAACAAGACAAAAAAGAAAAAATAATGAAAGAAAGAAAGAAAGAGAGGGAGGGAGGGAGGGAGGGAGGAAGAAAGAAAGGGAAGAAGAAAGGAAGGAAGAAATACTGATTCCTGGAAAATCACAAATGCCTCGAATTGACAAGGAGTAGAAGATCTGAACTGACCATGACAAAAAGTATTCTGGGTTAAAAACAAAAGACCTAAAATAAAACCTCCCATTAAAAGCCAGATGGTTTCACTGGTGAATTCCACCAGATATTTAATGATGAATCAACATCAGTACTTCATTAATTGCCCCCAAATGAGAACATTCACTCCCAACTCATTTTCCAGGACCAGAGTTATCGTAATCCCTAAATAAGATGGCTATCATGAGAAAGCTGCACACAATGTCCCTTACACTTTATAGGAGCACTAAAGAGAATAAATCAATAAATTTAGAAATAACGTCAACAAAAGCAATACAGTACAATGATAATTATAAAATATCATTGAAAGAATTTAAGGACTACATCAGGGGAAACAGCCTGTGTTCATGTATAGGAAGGCTACATATTATTAAGACGTCAATTGTCCTCCTATGAGATCTATAGAGTCAATATAGTCTACCTTCAAAATCCCAACCAGCTGTTTTTCAGAATTGGCAACCTGATCCTAAAGTTGATGTGGAAATATAAAAAGATCAAAATAGTCAAAACAATCTTTAAAAGAAGAAAAAGGTTGGAGAAATAATATTTCCTAGTTCTAAAGCTTACCAGGAAACTACAACAATCAAGACCATCAGAGCAGGAAATGTTGGCACATGCATGTAACCATAGCATTTCAGAGGCAGGAGAATTGAGAGGTTTCATTCTCCATAACTTAATGAGTTAGAGGCCAGATTAGGTTCTGTAAGACTAGTAAAAGATATAACCATGAAATATAATTGGTGATGCAGAAATAATTCTCAATAGTCATAGTGATTGATTATTTTAATTATATGTATGTATATATATATATATAATTGTAATATATATATGTGTGTATATATGTATACACACACACATACACACACACACACACACACACACATATATATATATATATTTGGTTTTTCAAGACAGGATTTCTCTGTATAGCCCTGGCTCACTCTGTAGACCAGGCTGGCCTTGAACTCATTAATTATATTTTTAAATTTCATATTTGTGTGTGTTTGTGTACATGTATGTGCCACAACATGCATGTGAAGGTCAGAAGACAACCTATAGACTTTATTTCCCTCTTTCCACCATGTGGGCCTGGGCTTGAACTTGGGTCTTAGGGCTTGGTGGCTGTCTTAGTTAGGGTTTCATTGCTGTGAAAAGACCATGACCACGGCAACTCTTTAAAAGACACTTAATTGAGGTTGGCTTACAGATTCAGAAGTTTAGTCCATTATCATTATGGCAGGAAGTACGGCGACATCTATCGGGAGTGGTGCTGGAGGTGCTGAGAGTTCTACCACTTCTTCCAGAGGCAGCTAGAAGAATGACCTCCAGGGATCCAGGACAAGGGTCTTAAAGCCCACGCCCACAAAGACCCACTTCCTCCAACAAGGCCACACCTCCTAACAGTGCCACTCCCTGGGCTAAGCAAATTCAAACCATTACAGTGGCAAACTCCTGCTGAGCCATCCCCTTGGCTCACATTAGCTAATTTTAATTGACAAACTAAAAAATGGGTATATTTATGTTATAGCACATGCCACTTGGAGGTTGATGTGACTGGAAAACTGACAGGTAAATGAATGTATCTGAGGCACCAAGAAACATTTCTAGGTGAGAACATTTTTAAATCGGCAGTTACAAGCAGATGATGGACCACTGAACAGCTACCACCATGTTGTAAGGTGAATGAGGATGATCTGAACCTCCCTTCTTCTCTAACTGAAGATTTGCATCCTTGGCTCTGAGCAGCTCCTCCCTGCTCCTCAGTCTCTGGCTGCTAACGTCCCTTCTAGCCTCTGCTTCCCTGAGGAAGCTTCTTCAGAGCTCACTCTCAATGAGACTGTGATATTTGACTTTCAATGTCTGTCTTATTTATCATGATGTCCTCCAGGTTCACACATGTTGTCACAAGTGACAGGATTTGAGCCTCCTTGAAGAATTAATAGAATTGTGTCCCTTGTGTGTATCACTTTCTCTTTCCCATTCATTGGCTGATTGGCACTTAGGGTGGCCATGTCTTGACTATTGTGGGTAAATGTTCAGTGGCTGTAGGAGTGGAAACGTCTTTTGGACATACTGATTTAATTTAGTTGTTGGATCACTGGGTAATAGTGTCTTAATTTTAAAAATATGGAAACCTTGCATGTCTCTTATAGCCCAGGCTGGCCCTAAACTCAGTAAGTGCCAAGGTTAATATTGACACAACTTCTAGCTATGGAGTTCTGGGACTACAGGTGTGGGCCTCCATAGTTAGCACTATTCTAAAAAGGTATGAGAAGCCTTCAAACTGCATTTCATAATGGCTGTATTGATTTACATTAGATTATTTTCAATGGTCAGTTGACAAGTTTCCAATAAATTTAAGCTCTATATGGGAAGATATTATTTCAGTAAATGTTGCTGTGACAACTTATAGAATAATTAATTTGGACCCCCACCAAATTAAAAAAATAGCTCAAAATAAATGGAAAATTTAAACCCATAAGACAGCTATTCATTAGTTAATTTGTTTTAAAGTTACATGTGTATATGTGTGTGTAGATGTGTATGCATGTATGTGAACATATATATGTATGGCAACCGGAAGTCTCTATCAAGTGTCTTCCTCTGTCACTCTTCACTTTATTTTTTGAGGCATGTTCTCTCAGCTGGCCCAGAACTCTCTGATTATCTAGACTGGCTGGCTGGCCCGCAGAGTGTGCAGAATACACACACCTGTGGCGTTACATATGTGCCGAGGATTTGAACTCAGGCCCTTGTGTTTATGTGGCAGGCACTTTACCAACTGAACCATTTCCCCAGCCCCCATAAGACTTTTAGAAGAAAATATAGGTCTAACTCTTGCAGCCTTTTAATAGGGAGATGTAGATTGTAGTCTTGCAACAGTAAT
>NW_023045669.1:0-19369 GCF_011762505.2 Arvicanthis niloticus | reverse complement strand
TCTGGATGACCTTCTGTTCTCTCGTCTCACCCAATGCCCTTATGTCTTCTCATTTCTCTGGATGCCCTTCTGTCTTCTCCGCTTTCTTGAACCCTTCTTTACTCTCTTCTATCTGGATGTCCTTCTGTCCTGTCATCTCTCTGGATGCCCTTCTGTCCTGTCCTCTCTCTGGATGCCCTTCTGTCCTCTCCTATCTCTGGATGCCCTACTGTCCTCTCCTCTCACTCGATGCGTTTCTCTTCTCTCCTCTCTCAGGATGCTCTTGTGTCCTCTATTCTCTCTGGATATCTTTCTGTTCTCTCATCTGTCTGGATTCCCTTTTGTGCTTTCCTCTCTATGGATGCCCTTCTGTCTTCTCCTCCCTCCCTATGCCCTTCTGTTCTATCGACTCTTTCAATGGCCTTCAGTCTTCTCCTTTCACTGGATGCCCTACACTTTTCTCCTCACTCTGGATACCCTTCTGTCTTCTCCTCTCTCTAGATGCCATTCTGTCCTCTCCCCTCTCTGGATGCCCTTCTGTCTTCTCCTCTCTCCAGATGCTCTTTGGTCCTCTTCTCTCTTGGGATGTCCTTCAGTCTTCTACTCTCTCTTGGGAGGGCTTCTGTTCTCTCCTCTTTTTGGATTCTCTTCTTTTCTCTCATCTCTCTGGATACCATTCTGTTCTCTCTTCTTTTGGGATGTCCTTCTGTTCACTCCTCTCTCTGTATGCCCTTCTGTCTTCTTGTTTCTTTGGATTCCCTTCTGTTCTCTCCTCTATCTGGATGCCCTTCTGTCTTCCCCTCTTTCTGGATGCCCTTTTGTCTTCTCCTTTCTCTAGATGCCCTTCTGTTTCCACCTATCTATGGATGCCCTTTTGTATTCTCCTCTCTCTACATGCCTTTCTGTCCTTGTATCTCTCTGGATGCCCTTCTGTCCTCTTTTCTCTCTGGATGCCCTTCTGTCTTTTCATCACTATTGATGACCTTCTGTTGTCTCTTCTCTCAGGATGACCTTATGTCTCATCATCTCTCTGGATGCCCTTCTGTTTTCTTCTCTCTCTAGATTCTATTCTATACTTTCATTCCTCTGGATGGCCTTCTGTTCCCTTTTCTCTCTGTATGAACTTCTGTTTGCTCATCTCTGTGGATGCCCTTCTGTTCTCTCCTCTCTCTGGATGCCCTTCTTTGCTCTCTTGTCTCTGGATGCCCTTCTGTTCTCTCCTCTCTCTGGATGCCCTTCTTTTCTCTTCTCTCAAGATACCCTTCTGTAATCTCCTCTCTATGTACGGTCTGTCTTCTCCTCTCTCTGGATGCCCTTCTGTTCTCTCCTCCCTCTGGATGCGCTTCTGTCTTCTCCCCTCTCTGGATGCCCTTCTTTCTTCTCTTATCTCTGGATGCCCTTCTGTCTTTTCTCTCTCTGGATGCCCTTCTGTTCTCTTCTCTATCCAGATGCCTTTCTGTCCTCTCCTCCCTCTGGATGCACTTCTGTCTTCTCTTCTCTCTGGATGCCCTTCTATTCTCTTCTCTCTCTGGATGTCCTTCTGTTGTCTCCTCTCTCTAGATGCCCTTATGTCTTCTCCACACTCTGGATGCCCTTCTGTTCTCTCTTCTTTCTGGAGGCCATTCTGTTCTCTTCTTTCTCTGGATGTCCTTGTATCCTCTCCTCTCTCTGAATTCCCTTCTATCATCACTTCTCTCTCATTGCCCTTCTGTTCTCTTCTCACTATAGATGCTCTCTTGCACTCTCATCTCTCTTGATGCCATTCTGTTTTCTCTTCTGTCCCGATGCCCTTCTTTCTTCTCCTCTCTCTGGATGCCCTTCAGTCTTCTCCTCTCTGTGGATGCCCTTCTGTTCTCTCGTCTCTCTGGAGGCCCTTATTTACTCTCTTCTCTCTGGATGCCCTTCTGTCATATCCTCTCTCGGGATGCCCTTATGTCTTCTCCTGTCTCCAGATGTTCTCTGTCCTATCCTCTTTCCGTATGCCCTTCTGTTCTCTCCTATCTCCGGATGTATTTCTGTCTTCTCCTCTCTCTGGATGCCCTTCTATTCTCTCCTCTCTCTGGATTTCCTTTTGCCCTCTCATATCTCTGTTTGCCCTTGTGTCCTCTTCTCTCTCTGGATGCCCTTCTGTCTTTTCATCACTATGGATGCCTTTCTGTTGTCTCCTCACTCTCTGGATGACCTGCTGTCTCATCATCTGTCTGGATGTCCTTCTGTTCTATTCTCTCTCTGGATTCTATTCTGTACTCTCATCCCTCTGGATGGCCTTCTGTTCCCTTTTCTCTATTGCTGATCTTCTGTTCCCTCATCTCTTTGGATGCCCTTCAGTTCTCTTCTCTCTCTGGAAGATCTTTGGTTCTCTCATATCTCTGGATGCCCTTCTGTCCTCTCCTCTCTCTGGATGCTCTTCTGTTCTCTCATCTCTCTGGATGCCTTTCTGTCTTCTCCTCTCTCTACATGCCTTTCTGTTCTCTCCTCTATCCAGTTGCCTTTCTGTCCTCTCCTCCCTCTTGATGCCCTTCTGTCTTCTCCTCTCTTTGGATGCCCTTCTTTTCTCTGTGTATTCCCTTCTGTAATCTCCTCTCTCTAGATGCCTTCTGTCTTCTTCTCTCTCTGGATGCCCTTCTGTCTTCTCCACTATCTGGATGCCCTTCTTTCCTCTCCTCTCTCTGGATTCCCTTCTGTTCTCTCCTCTCTTGGATGCCCTTCTGTCCTCTTTTCTCTCTGGATTCCCTTCTGTCCTCTAATAACTCTCTTTGCCTTTCTGTACTCTTCTCTCTATGGAGGCTCTCCTGTACTCTCATCTCTCTGGATGCCCTTATGTTCTCTCCTCTCTCTGAATGCCCTTCAGTCTTCTCCTCTCTCTGGATGCGCTTCTGTCCTCTCCTATCTCTGGAGGCCCTACTGTCCTCTCCTCTCTAGGATGCCCTTCTGTCCTCTTCTCTCTATGAATTCTGTTCTGTCTTCTTATCTTTCTGGTTGCATTTCTGCTCTCTTCTCTCTATGGAGGCTCTCCTGAAATCTCATCAATCTGGATGCTCTTATGTTCTCCCCTCTCTCTGGATGACCTTCTGTCTTGTCTTCTCTGGATGCCCTTTTGTCTTCTCTGCTCTCTAAATGCCCTTCTGTCCTCTCATATCTCTGAATGCCCTTCTGTCTATTCCTCTCTCTGGATGCTCTTCTGTTCTCTCCTCTCTGTGGAAGCCCTTCTGTTCTATCCTCTATACAGGTGCACATATGTCCTATCCCAACTCTGGATGCCCTTCTGTTTTCTCCACTCTCTGGAAGCCATTCTGTTCTCTCCTCTCTATTTAGGCCCTTCTGTCCTCTCCTCTCTCTGGATGCCCTTTTCTCCTATCCTCTCTCTGAATACCCTTCTGTTCTCTCCTCTCTCTGTATGCCTTTCTGTTCCTTCCTCTATCTGGATGCTCTTGTGTCCTTTTCTCTGTCTGGATGCCCTTCTGTCCCCTCTTCTCTCTGGATGCCCTTCTGTCTTCTCCTCTCTCTGGATGCCCTTCTGTTCTCTTCTCTCTCTGGATGATCTTCAGTTCTCTCATCTCTCTGGATACCCTTGCATCCTCTCCTCTCTCTGGATACCCTTCAATCTTCTCTTCTCTATGGATGACCTTCCGTCCTCTCCTCTCTTTTGATGCCCTTCTGTTTTTTCCTCTCTTCTGATTCTCTTCTGTTCTTTCCATTCTCTGTATACCCTTCTTTTTTCTCCTCTTGCTGGATGGCCTTCTGTCCTCTCCTCTCCCTGGATGACCTTCTGTCCTCTTCTCTCTTTGGATTACCTTTTTTCTCTACTCTCTCTGGATGCCCTTCTGTCTTCTCCTCTCTACCTGTGCCCTTCTGTTCTCTCGATTCTCTCAATACCCTTCATTATTCTCCTTCATCTGGATGCCTGACAATTTTCTCCTAACTCTGGATATCCTTCTGTATTCTCCTCTCTCTAGATGCCCTTCTTTTCTCTCCTCCCTCTTGATGCCTTTCTGTCATTTCCTCTCTCCAGATGACCTTTGGTCCTATTCTCTCTCTGGATGTCCTTCAGTCTTCTGCTCTCTCTGGATGGGCTTCTGTTCTCTAGTCTTTCTGGGTTTTCTCCTGTTCTCTCATCTCTCTGGATGCCCTTCTGTTCGCTCCTCTTTTTGGATGCACTTCTGTTCTCTTCTCTCTGGATGCCCTTCTGTCTTCTCCTCTCTTTGGATGCCCTTCTGTTCTCTCCTCTCTCTGGATGCCCTTCTGGACTCACGACACTCTGGATGCCCTTCTGTCCTTCTCTCTCTCTGGATGCACTTCTGTTCTCTCCTCTCTCTGTATGCTCTTCTGTCCTCTCCTCTCTCTGGATCCCTTCTGTCCTCTAATCTCTCTGGTTGCCTTTCTGTTCTCTTCTCTCTATTGAACTCTCCTGTATTCTCATCACTCTGGATGCCCTTCTGTTCTCTGCTCTCTCTGGATGACCTTCTGTCTACTCCTCTCTCTGAATGCCCTTCGGTCTTCTCCTTTCTTTGGATTCCCTTCTGTTCTCTTCTCTCTGGATGCCCTTCTGTGCTCACATCTCTCTGGATGTCCTTCTGTCTTCTCCTCTCTCTGGATGCACTTCTGTTCTCTCCTCCCTCTGGATGCCCTTCTGTCCTCTCCTCTCTCTGGATGTCCATCTGTCCTCTTCTCTCTCTGTATACCCTTCTGTCCTCTCCTCTTTTTGGATGCCCTTCTGTTCTCTTCTCTCTGGATACCTTTCTGGGCTCACGTCTCCCTGGATGCCCTTCTCTTTTCGCCTCTCTCTGGATGTCCTTCTGTCCTCTATTCTCTCTTTATGCCCTCCTGTTCTCTCATCTCTTTGGATGCCCTTCTATGCTCTTCTGTCTCTGGATGCCCTTCTGTCCACTCCTCCCTCTGGATTCCATCTGTCCTCTAATCTCTCTGGTTGCCTTTCTGTCCTCTTCTCTCTATGGATGCTCTCCTGCACTCTCATAACCATGGATGCCCTTCTGTTCTCTCCTCTCTATGGATGACCTTCTCTCTTCTCCTCTCTCTGAATGTCCTTCGGTCTTCTCCTCTCTCTGGAGGAACTTCTTTCCTCTCCTATCTCCTGGTGCCCTTCTGGTCTCTCCTCCCTACCGATGCCCTTCTGTCTTCTCCTCTTTCTGGATGCCCTTTTGTTCTCTGCTCTCTCTAGGTGCCCTTCTGTCCTCTCCCCTCTGTGGATGCGCTTCTGTTCACTTTCTTCCTGGTTGCCCTTGTGTCCTCTCCCCCCTCTGGATGCCCTTCTGTCCTCTCCTCTCTCTAGATGCCCTTCTTTTCTCTCTTCTCTCTGGATTCCCTTCGGTTCTTGGTCCTTTTCTCTCTCTGGATGCCCTTCTTTTGTCTCCTGTCTCTGGAATCCCTTTTTGTATTCTCATCTCTCTGGATGCCCTTCTCTTTTCTCCTCTCTCTAGATGCCTTTCTGTCCTCTATTCTCTCTTTATGCCCTTCTGTTCTCTCGTCTCTTTGGATGCCCTTCTGTGCTCTCCTCTCTCTGGATGGCCTTCTGTCCTCTCCTCTCTCTGGATGCCCTTCTGTCTTTTCCTCTCTGTGGATGCCTGACAATTTTCTTCTCACTCTGGATACCCTTTTGCCTTCTGTTCTCTCCGCATGCCCTTCTGTCCTCTTCTCTCTCAGTATGTCAATCAGTCTTTTGCTCTGTCTGGATGGGCTTCTGTTCTCTCCTCTTCTGGATTCTCTACTGGTCTATCATCTCTCTGGATGCCCTTCTGTTCTCTTTTTTCTCTGAATGCACTTCTGTCTTCTTTCTCTGGAAGCCCCTCTGTTCTCTCCTCTGTCTGGATGCCCTTCTGTCTTCTCTTCTCTCTGAATGCCCTTCTGTACTCTCCTCTCTTTGGATGCCCTTCTGTTTTCTCCTCTCTCTGGATGGCCTTCTGTTCTCTCCTCTCTCTAGATTCTCTTCTGTCCTCTCATCTCTCTGGATGCCCTTCTGTTCTCTTCTCTTTCTGGATGATCTTCATTTCTCTCATCTCTCTGGGTGCCCTTCTTTTCTCTCCTCTTTGTTGATGATCTTCTGTTCTATCATCTCTCTAATTGGCCTGTGTCCTCTACACTCTCTGTATCCTCTACTGTTCTCTCATCTCTTTTGATGCCCTTGTGCCCTTTCTTCTCTCTGGGTGTCCTTCTGTCCTCTCTTCTCTCTGGATGCCCTTCTGTATTCTCCTCTCTTTGGATACCTTTCTGTTCTCTCCTCTCTCCGGATGCCCTTTTGTTCTCTCCTCTCTCTGGATGCCCGTCTGTCCTCTCTTCTATTTAAATGCCCTTCTATTCTCTCCTCTCTCCAGATTCTCTTCTCTTCTACACTCTCTGTGAATGCCCTTCTGTCCTCTCCTCTACCTGGATGCCATTTTGTTCTCTCCTCTTTCTGGATGCCTTTTGTTCTCTCCTCTCCCTGTATGCCCTTCTTTACTATCCTCTCTTTGGTTGCCCTTCTGTCTTCTCCTCTTTTTGGATGCCCTTCTGTTCTCTTCTCTCTGGATGCCCTTCTGGGCTCACGTCTCTCTGGATGCCCTTCTGTCTTCTCCTCTCTCTGGATGCACTTCTGTTCTCTCCTCCCTCTGGATGCCCTTCTCTCCTCTCCTCTCTCTGGATGCCCTTCTGTCCTCTTCTCTCTCTGGATGCGCTTCTGTTCTCTCCTCTCTCTGTATGCTCTTCTGTCCTCTCCTCTCTCTAGATCCCTTCTGTCCTCTAATCTCTCTGGTTGCCTTTCTGTTCTCTTCTCTCTATGAAACTCTCCTGTAGTCTCATCACTCTGGATGCCCTTCTGTTCTCTGCTCTCTCTGGATGACCGTCTGTCTACTCCTCTCTCTGAATGCCCTTCGGTATTCTCCTCTCTTTGGATTCCCTTCTGTTCTCTTCTCTCTGGATGCCCTTCTGTGCTCACCTCTCTCTGGATGTCCTTCTGTCTTTTCCTCTCTCTGGATGAACTTCTGTTCTCTCCTCTCTCTGGATGCCCTTCTGTACTCTCCTCTCTCTGGATGCCCTTCTGTGCTCTCGTCTCTTTGTATAACCTTCTGTCCTCTCCTCTTTTTGGATGACCTTCTGTTCTCTTCTCTATGGATGCCCTACTGGGCTCACTTCTCTCTGGATGTCCTTCGATCTTCTCCTCTCTCTGAATGCACTTCTGTTCTCTCCTCTCTCTGGATGCCATTGTGTACTCTCCTCTCTCTGGATGGCTTTCTGTTCTCTCCTCTCTCTGGATCCCTTCTGTCTTCTCCTCTTTACCTATGCCCTTCTCTTCTCTCGATTCTCCCTATGCCCTTCAGTCTTCTCCTCTCTCTGGATGCCCAACAATTTTCTCCTCACCCTGGATATCCTTCTGTCTTCTCCTTTCTCCGGATGCCCTTCTGTCTTCTTCTCTCTCTGGTTATACTTCTGTTCTCTCCTCTTTCTGGATGCCCTTCTGTCCTCTCCACTCTCTGGATGCCCTTCTGTTCACTATTCTCTCCAGATGCCCTTCTGTCTTCTCCTCTATCTGGATGCCCTTCTGTACACTCCTCTCTCCAGATGCCCTTCTCTCTTCTCCTCAATTTGGATGCCCTTTTGTCCTCTACTCTCACTGGATGCCTTTTTGTCCTCTCCTCTCTCTTGATACCCTTCTGTTCTCTCCTCTTTCTGAATGCCATTCTGTTCTCTCCTCTCTCTGGATGTCCTTGTGTCCTCTTCTCTCTTTGGATGACCTTCTGTACTCTCCTCTCTCTGGATGCCCTTCTGTTCTCTTCTCTTTTCGGTTACCCGTCTGTCCACTCCTCTCTCTGGATGCCCTTCTGTCTTTTCCTCTATCTATATGCCTTTCTGTTCTCTCCTCTCTCTGGATTCCCTTTTGTCTTCTCCTCTCTCTGGATGCCCTTCTGTTCTCTCCTCTTTCTGTATGCCCTTCTGTTCTCTCCATTCTCCAGATGCACTTCTGTCTTCTCCTCTCTCTAGATGCCCTTCTGTTCTCTCCTCTCTCCGGATGCCCTTCTGTTTTCTCCTCTCTTTGGATGCTCTTCTGTTTTCTCCTTTCTCTGGATGCCCTTCTGTCCTTTCCTCTCTCTTGATTCCCTTCTGTTCACTACTCTTTCCGGATGCCCTTCTGTCTTCTCCTCTCTCTGGATGCCCTTCTGTTCACTGCTCTATCTGGATGCCCTTCTGTCTTCTCCTCTCTTTGGATGCCCTTTTGACCTCTACTCTCTCTGGATGCCCTTTTGTCCTCTCTTCTCTATTGATACCCTTCTGTTCTCTCCTTTTTCTGGATGCCATTCTGTTCTCTCCTCTCTCTGGATGTCCTTGTGTCCTCTTCTCTCTCTGGATGACCTTCTGTACTCTCCTCTCTCTGGATGCCCTTCTGTTCTCTTCTCTTTCTGGTTACCCTTCTGTCCACTCCTCTCACTGGATGGCTTCTGTCTTTTCCTCTATCTATATGCCCTTCTGTTCTCTCCTCTCTCTGGATTCGTTTTTGTCTTCTCCTCTCTCTGTATGCCCTTCTGTTCTCTCCTCTTTCTGTATGCCCTTCTGTTCTCTCCATTATCCGGATACACTTCTGTCTTCTCCTCTCTCTAGATGCCCTTCTGTTCTCTCCTCTCTACGGATGCCCTTCTGTTTTCTCCTCTCTTTGGATGCTCTTCTTTATTCTCCTCTCTCTGGATGCCCTTCTGTTCCCTCCTCACTCTGGATGCCTTTCTTTCCTCTCCTCTCTCTGGATGCCCTTAGGTCTTCTCCTGTCTTTGAATGCCCTCCTGTCTTCTCCACTCTCTGGATGCACTTCTGTTCTCTCCTCTCTCTAAAGTCCTTCTGTCCTCTCCTCTCTCTCGATGCCATTCTGTCCTCTCCTCTCTCTGGATGCCCTTCTGTCCTCTCCTCTCTCTGGATCCCTTCTATCATCTAATCTCTCTGGTTTCCTTTCTGTTCTCTTCTCTCTATGGATGCTCTCCTGTACTCTCATCTCTCTGGATGCCCTTCTTTGATCTCTCTCTGTATGACTTTCTGTCTTCTCCTCTACTGAAAGATCTTCGGTCTTCTCCTCTCTCTGAATAAACCTCATTCCTCTCTTTTCTCCCAATGCCATTCTGTTCACTTCTCTCTACCAATGCCCTTCTGTCTTCTCCTCTTTATGGATGCCCCTGTGTTCCCTGATCTCTCTAGGTGCCCTTCTGTACTCTCCTCTCTCTAGATGCCCTTCTGTCCTCTATTCTTCCTATATGACCTTCTGTTCTTTCGTCTCTCAGGATGTCCTTCTGTGCTCTCCTCACTCTGGATGCCCTACTGTCCTCCCCTCTCTCTGGATTCCCTTCTGTCTTCTCCTCTCTCGCTATGCCCTTCTGTTCTCTTGTCTCTCCCGATACCATTCTGTCTTTGCCTCTCTCTGGATGCCTGACAATTTTCAACTCACTCTGGATAACCTTCTGTCTTCTCCTCTCTCTAGATGCCCCTCAGTTCTCTCCTCTCACTGGATGCAATTCTGTCCTCTCTTCTCTCTGGATGCCCTTCTGTCTTCTCCTCTCTCTGAATGCCCTTCGGTCTTCTCCTCTCTCTGGATGAACTTCTTTCCACTCCTTTCTCCCGATGCCCTTCTGTTCTCTCCTCTCTACCAATGCCCTTCTGTCTTCTCGTCTTTCTGGATGCCCTTGTATTCTCTGCTCTCTCTAGGTGCCCTTCTGTCCTCTTCCCTCTCCGGATGCTCTTCTGTTCTCTCCTCTCTCTGGATGCCCTTCTGTTCTCTCCTCTCTCTGGATGGGCTTCTGTCCTTTCCTCTCTCTGAATGCCCTTCTGTCTTTTCCTCTCTCTCTATGCCCTTTTGTTCTCTCATCCCTCCTGATACCCTTCTGTCTTCTCCTCTCTCTGGATGCCTGACAATTTTCTCCTCACTCTGGATACCCTTCTGTCTTCTCCTCTCTTTAGATACCCTTCTGTTCTCTCCTCTCACTGGAAACAATTCTGTCCTCTCCTCTCTCTGGATGTTCTTCTCTCTTCTCCTTTCTCCCGAAGCCCTTCAGTCCTCCTCTCTCTCAGGATGTCCCTCAGTTTCTGCTCTCTCTGTATGCCCTTCTGTTCTCTGCTCTCTCTAGGTGCACTTCTGTTCTCTCCTCTCTCTGGATGCTCTTCTGTCCTGTCCTCGCTCTTAATGCCTTTCTGTCCTCTCCTCTCTCTGTATGCCCTTCTGTCCTTTCCTCTCTCTGGATCCCTTCTGTCCTCAAATCTCTCTGGTTGCCTTTCTGTTCTATTCTCTCTATGGAAGCTCTCCTGTACTCTCATCCCTCTGGATGCCCTTCTGTTCTCTCCTCTCTCTGGATGACCTTCTGTCTTCTCCTCTCTCTGAATGCCCTTCGGTCTTCACCTCTCTCTGGAGGAACTTCTTTCCTCTCCTATCTCCCGATGCCCTTCTGGTCTATCTTCTCTACCAATGCCCTTCTGTCTTCTCCTCTTTCTGGATGCCCTTGTGTTCTCTGCTCTCTCTAGGTGCCCTTCTTTCCTCTCCACTCTCTGGATGCCCTTCTGTTCACTTTCTCCCTGGATGGCCTTGTGTCCTCTCCCCTCTCCGGATGCCGTTCTATCCTCTCCTCTCTATGGATGCCCTTCTTTTCTCTGTTCTCTTTGGATTCCCTTCTCTTCTTTTCTCTTTCTGGATGCCCTTCTTTTCTCTCCTATCTCTGGATTCCCTTTTTGTCTTCTCCTCTCTCTGGATGCCCTTCTCTTTTCTCCTCTCCCTAGATGCCCTTCTGTCCTCTATTCTCTCTTTATGCACTTCTATTCTCTCGACTCTTTGGATGTTCTTCTGTGCTCTCCTCTCTCTGGATGCTCTTCTGTCCTCTCCTCTCTCTGGATGCCCTTCTGTCTTCTCCTCTCTCTGGATGCTTGACAATTTTCTCCTCACTCTGGATACCCTTCTGTCTTCTCCTCTCTCCGCATGCCCTTCAGTCCTCTTCTTTCTCTCAGTATGTTGTTCAGTCTTCTGCTCTGTCTGGATGGGTTTCTGTTCTCTCCTCTTCTGGATTCTTTCCTGGTCTATCATCCCTCTGGATGCCCTTCTGTTCTCTTTTTTCTCTGAATGCACTTCTGTCTTCTCTCTCTGGAAGCCCCTCTGTTCTCTCCTCTGTCTGGATGCCCCTCTGTCTTCTCTTCTCTCTGAATGCCCTTCTGTACTCTCCTCTCTTTGGATGCCCTTCTGTTTTCTCCTCTCTCTGGATGCCCTTCTGTTCTCTACTCTCTCTAGATTCTCTTCTGTGCTCTCATCTCTCTGGATGCCCTTCTGTTCTCTACTCTTTCTGGATGATCTTCATTTTTCTCATCTCTCTGTATGCCCTTCTGCTCTCTCCTCTCTACTGATGATCTTCTGTTTTCTCATCTCTCTAATTGGCCTTGTGTCCTGTACTCTTTCTGGATGCTCTTCAGTACTCTCATCTCACTTGATGCCCTTGTGTCCTCTCTTCTCTCTGAGTGTCCTTCTGTCCTCTCTTCTCTCTTGATGCCCTTCTGTCCTCTCCTCTCTCTGGATGCCCTTCTGTCCTCTCCTCTCTCTGAAAGCCCTTCTGTCCTCTCCTCTCTCTGGATCCATTCTGTCATCTAATCTCTCTGGATGCCTTTCTGTTCTCTTCTCTCTATGAAAGATCTCCTGTAGTCTCATCACTCTGGATGCCGTTCTGTTCTCTACTCTCTCTGGATGACCTTCAATCTACCCCTCTCTCTGAATGCCTTTCGGTCTTTTCCTCTCTTTGGATTCCCTTCTCTTCTCTTCTCTCTGGATGCCCTTCTGTGTTCACCTCTCTCTGGATGTCCTTCTGCCTTCTGATTTCTCTGGATGCACTTCTGTTCTCTCCTCTCTTTGGATGCCCTTCTCTCCTCTCCTTTCTCTGGATGCCCTGCTGTCCTCTCCTTTCGCTGGATGTTCTTCTGTCCTCTCCTCTCTCTGGATGCCCTTCTCTCCTCTCTTCTCTTTGGATGCCTGTCTGTTCTCTACTCTCTCTGGATGCCCTTTTGTTCTCTGATCTCTCTGGATGCCCTTCTGTCCTCTCCTCTCTTTGGATGCCCTTCTGTTCTCTCCTCTCTCTCTCGATGCTCTTCTGTTCTACCCTCTCTGTGAATGCCCTTCTGTCCTCTCCTCTAACTGGATGCCATTTTGTTCTTTCCTTTTTCTGGATGCCCTTCTGTTCTCTCCTCTCTCTGTATGCACTTCTTTACTATCCTCTCTTTGGATGCCCTTCTCTCTTCTTTTCTCTCTGGATGCCCTTCTGTTCTCTCCTCTCTCCAGATGCTTATCTTTCCTTTCCTCTCTCTGGATGTACTTCTGTCTTCTTCTCTTTTTGGATGACCTTCTGTTCTCTTCTTTCTGGATGCCCTTCTGGGCTCACGTCTCTCTGGATGCCCTTCTATCTTCTCCTCTCTCTGAATGCACTTCTGTTCTCTCCTCTCTCTGGATGCCCTTCTGTTTTCTTCTCTCTCTGGATGCCCTTCTGTCCTCTCCTCTCTCTGGATGCCCTTCTGTCCTCTCCTCTCTCTGGATGCCCTTCTGTCCTCTCCTCTCTCTGGATCCCTTCTATCATCTAATCTCTCTGGTTTCCTTTCTGTTCTCTTCTCTCTATGGATGCTCTCCTGTACTCTCATCTGTCTGCGTGCCCTTCTGTTCTCTCCTCTCTGTCGATGATCTTCTGTTTTCTCATCTCTCTAATTGGCCTTGTGTCCTCTACTCTCTCTGGATGCTCTTCTGTTCTCGAATCTCTCTTGATGCCATTGTGTCCTCTCTTCTCTCTGGGTGTTTTTTTTCCTCACTTCTCTCTGGATGTCCTGTTGTCCTCTCCTCTCTTTGGATGCCCTTCTCTCCTCTCCTCTCTTTGGATGTCTTTCTCTTCTCTCCTCCCTCTGTATGCCCTTCTGTTCTCTCTTCTCTATGGATGTCCTTCTGTCCTCTCCTCTCTTTGGATATCCATCTGTTCTCTCCTCTCTCTTGATGGTCTTCTGTTCTACCCTCTCTGTGAATGCCCTTCTGACGTCTCCTCTACCTGGATGCCATTTTGTTCTCTCCTTTTTCTGGATGCCCTTCTGTTCTCTCCTCTCTCTGAACTACTTTACTATCCTCTCTTTGGATGCCCTTCTGTTATCTCCTTTCTCCAGATGCCTTTCTTTCCTCTCCTCTCTCTGGATGCCCTTTTGTTCTCTTCTCTCTGGATGCCCTTCTGGGCTCACTTTTCTCTGGATGCCCTTCTCTTTTCTCCTCTCTCTAGATGCACTTCTGTCCTCTATTCTCTCTTTATGTTATATCCTTCTGTTCTCTCGTCTCTTTGGATGCCCTTCTATGCTCTTCTGTCACTGTATGCCCTTCTGTCCACTCGTCTCTCTGGATACCTTCTGTGCTCTAATCTCTCTGGTTGCCTTCTTGTTCTCTTCTCTCTATGGATGCTCTCCTGTACTCTCATCACTCTGGATGCCCTTCTGTTCTCTCCTCTCTATGGATGACCTTCTCTCTTCTCCTCTCTCTGAATGTCTTTCATTCTTCTCCTCTCTCTGGAGGAACTTCTTTCCTCTCCTATCTCCCGATGCCCTTCTGGTCTCTCCTCTCTACCAATGCCTTTCTGTCTTCTCCTCTTTCTGGATGCCCTTGTGTTCTCTGGTCTCTCTAGGTGCCCTTCTTTTCTCTCCACTCTCTGGATGCCCTTCTGTTCACTTTCTCCCTGGATGGCTTTGTGTCCTCTCCCCTCTCCGGATGCTCTTCTGTCCTCTCCTCTCTCTGGATGCCCTTCTGTTCTCTTCTATTTCCAGATGCCCATTTGTCCTCTCCTCTCTCTAGATGCCCTTCTGACTTTTCCTCTCTTCGCATGACCTTCTGTTCTCTCCTCTCTTTGGATACATTTCTGTCTTCTTGTTCTCCGGATTCCCTTCTGATCTCTCCTCTTTCTGGATGTGCTTCTGTTCTCTCCTGTCTCTGGATGCCCTTCTGTTCTTTACTCTCTTTGGATACCCTTCTGTCTTCTCCTATATCTGGATGCCCTTCTTCTCTCTCCTCTCTCTGAATGCCCTTCTGTACAATCCTCACTCTGGATGCCCTTCTGTTCTCTCTTTTTTCTGGATGCCCTTGTGTTCTCTCCTCTCTTCGGATGCCCTTCTACCTTCTCCTCTTTCTGGATGCCCTTCTGTTCACTTCTCTCCCTGGATGCCCATCTGTCCTCTCCCCTCTCCGGATGCCCTTCTGTCCACATCTTTCTCTGGATGCCCTTCTTTTCTCTCCTATCTCTGGATTCCCCTTTTGTCTTCTCCTCTCTTTCGATGCCCTTCTCTTCTCTCCTCTCTCTGGATGCCCTTCTGAACTCTCTTCTCCATGGATGCTCTTCTGTCTTCTCCACTCTCTGGATGACATTCTGTTCTCTCCTCTCTCTGGATCCCTTCTGTCCTCTATTCTATATTTATACCCTTCTGTTCTCTCATCTCTTTGGATACCCTTCTTTGCTCTCCTCTCTCTGGATTCCCTTTTGTCCTCTCCTCTCTCTGGATGCCTTTCTGTTCTCTGCTCTCTCTGGATGCCCTTCTGTCTTCTGCTCTCTCTGGATGCCCTTCTGTCTTCTGCTCTCTCTGGATGCCCTTTGGGATTCTCCTCTCTTTCGATGCCTTTCTGTTCTCTTCTCTCTGGATGCCCTTCTATGCTCACCTCTCTCTGGATGCCCTTCTGTCTTTTCCTAACTCCTGATGCCCTTCTGTCTTTTCCTTACTGGATACCTTTCTGTTCTCTGGTCTCTGTACATGCCCTTCTATTCTCTATTCTCTATTCTCTATTCTCTATGGATGACCTTATGTTCTCTCCTCTCTCTGGATGTTCTTTTGTCTTCTCTGCTCTCTGGATACCGTTCTATTCTCTACTCTTCCTGAATTCCCTTCTGTCTTCTCTGTTCTCTGGATGCCCTTCTGTTCTCCCCTCTCTGTGGATGTGTTTCTGTATTCTCCTCTCTCTTGATGCCCTTCTGTTTTCTCCTCACACTGGATGCTCTTCTGATCTGTCCTCTCCATGGATGCCCTCCTCTCTTTGGATGCTGTTCTATCCTCTCCTCTCTCTGGATGCCCTTCTGTCTTCTCTCCGAAAGCCCTTCTGTTCTCTCCTCTTTCTCGATTCATTCTGTCTTCTTTTTCTCTGGATGCCCCTCTGTTCTCTCTTCTCTCTAGATGTCCTTCTGTACTTTCCTCTATCTAGATGCCCTTCTGTCTTCTCCTCTCTCTATATGGCCTTCTTTACTGTTTTCTGTGAATGCCCTTCTGACCTCTCCTCTCTCTGGATGCCCTTCCTTTCTCAATTCTCTCTGGAGGCCATTCTGTCAACTCCTCTCTCTGGAAGCCCTTCTGTCTTCTCTTATCACCCAATGCCCTTCTGTTTTCTACTCTCTCTGGATACCCTTCTGTACTATACTCTTTCTACAAGCCCTTCTGTCCTCTATTCTCTCTGGATACCCTTATGATCTCTACTATCTCTGGATGTTCTTCTGTCTTCTCTGCTCTCTGGATACCATTCTATTCTCTACTCTCCCTGGATGCACTTCTGTCTTCTCTGCTCTCTGGATGCCCTTCTGTTATCCCCTCCATGTGGATGTGTTTTTGTCTTCTCCTCTCTCTGGATGCCCTTCTGTTCTCTCCTCGCTCTGGATGCCCTTCTGAACTCTCCTCTCCATGGATGCCCTTCTGTCTTCTCCACTCTCTGGATGGCATTCTGTTCTCTCCTCTCTCTGTATCCCTTCTGTCCTCTCCTCTCTCTCGATGCCCTTCTTCACACTCCACTCTCTGGATGACCTTCTGTACTCTCCTCTCTCTGGATGACCTTCTGTTCTCTCCTCTCTCTGGAGGCCATTCTTTTCTCTCCTCTCTCTGGATTCCCATTTTGTCTACGCCTCTCACTGGATGATCTTCTCTTCTCTCCTCTCTTTAGATGCACTTCTGTCCTCTATTCTCTCTGGGTGCTCTCTGTTCTCCCATCTCTCTGGATGCCTTTCTGTGCTCTCCTAACTCTGGATGCCCTTCTGTCCTCTCCTCTGTCTGGATGCTCCTCTATCTTCTCTGCACTCTGGATTCCCTTCTGTTCTCCTCTCTCTGTGGATGTGTTTCAATCTTCTCTTCTCTCAATGCCCTTCTCTAATCTCCTCTCTCTGGATGCCCTTCTGACCTCTCCTCTTCATGGATGCCCTTCAGTCTTCTCCTATCTCTGGATGGCTTTCTGTTCCCTCCTCTCTCTGGATCTTTTCTGTCATCTCCACTCTCTGGATGCCCTTCTTCACTATCCTATCTCTGGATGCCCTACTTTCCTCACTTCTCTCAGAATGCCCTTCTGTCTTCTCCTCCCTCTGAATGCCCTTCTGTTCTCTGCTCTCTCTGGATGCCCTTTTTGTCTTCTCTTCTTGCTGAATGCCCTTCTATTCTATCCTCTCTCTAGATGCCCTTCTCTATTCTATTCTGTCTGGATTTCTCTGTGTTCTCTCATCTCTCTGGATACCCTTCTGTGCTCTCCTCTCTCTGGATGCCCTTCTGTCCTCTCCTCTCTCTGGATGCCCACCTGTCTTCTCCTATTTCCCTATGCCCTTCTTTTCTCTCGTCTCTTTGGCTTCTCTTCTATCTTCTCCTTTCTCTGGATGCCCTTCTGTTCTCTCCTCTCTCCTGATGACCTTCTGTCCTCTCCTCTCTCTGGATGCCCTTCTGTTCTCTCCTCACTCCGGATGCCCTTCTGTCTTCTCCTCTCTCCAGATGCCCTTCTGCTCTCTCCTCAGTCTGAATGCCCTTCTGTTCTCTCCTCTCTCCTGATGACCTTCTGCTCTCTCCTCTCTCCAGATGCCCTTCTGTCTTCTTCTCTCTCCAGATGCCCTTATGCTCACTCCTTAGTCTGGATGCCCTTCTGTTCTCTCCTCACTCTGGATGCCTTTCTGTCTTCTCCTTTCTCTGGATGCCCTTCTGCTCTCTCCTCTCTCTGGATTCCCTTCTGTCTTCTCCACTCTCTGGATGACCTTCTATTCTCTTCTCTCGCTGGGTGCCCTTCTGTGATCTCTCTCAGGATGCCCATCTGTCCTCTTCTCCATCTAGATTCCTTCTCTCTTCTCCTCTTTCTGGATGCCCTTCTGTTCTCCCCTCTCTCTGGAAGCCCTCCTGTCTTCTCTCTTTGGATGCCCTTCTATTCTCTCCTCTCTCTAGGTGCCCTTCTGTTCTCTCCTCTATCTAGACGCCCTTATGACTTCTCCTCTCTCTGTAAGGCCTTCTTTACTCTTTTCTGTGGATGCCCTTCTGGCCTCTCCTCTCTCTGGATGCCCTTCTTTTCTCGCTTCTCTCTGGAGGCCATTCTGTCCTCTCCTTTCTCTGGATGCCCTTCTTTCTTCTCCTATTTCCCGATGCCCTTCTGCCTTCTCCTCTTTTTGGATACCCTTCTGTTCTCTGCTCTCTCTACATGCTCTTCTGTCCTCTATTCTCTCTAGATTCCCTTATATTCTCTCTTCTCTCTGGATGTTCTTCTGTCTTCTCCGCTCTCTGGATACCATTCTATTCTCTACTCTACCTGGATGCACTTCTGTCTTCTCTGCTCTCTGGATGCCGTTGTGTTCTCTGCTCCCTGTGGATGTGTTTCTGTCTTCTCTTCTCTCTGGATGACCTTCTGTTCTGTCCTCACTCTAGATGCCCTTCTGACCTCTCCTCTCCATGGATGACCTTATGTCTTCTCCTCTCTTTGGATGGCTTTCTATTCTCTCCTCTCTCTGGATCCCTTCTCTCCTCTCCTCTCTCTGGATGCACTTATGTCTTCTCCTCTCTATGGATGCCCTTCTGTCCTCTTCTCTCACTGGATGCCATTCTGTCTTCTCCTCTATGGATGCCCTTCTGTTCTCTCCTCTCCCTGGATGCCCTTCTGTTCTCTCCTCATTCCGGATGCCATTCTGTCTTCTCCTATCTATGGATTCTCTACTGTCCTCTCCTTTCTATGGAAGCCCTTCTGTCTTCTCCTCCTGCTGGATGCACTTCTGTCCTCTCCTCTCTCTGGATGCCCTTCTGTCTACTCCTATCACCCAAGGCCCTTCTCTCTTTTCCTCTTTCTGGATGCAATTCTGTTCTCTGCTCTCTCTAGATGCCCTTCTGTTCTCTCCTCTCTCTGGATGCCCTTCTGTTCTCTTCTCTCCTTGGATGCCCTTCTGTCCTCTCCTTTCTCAGGATGCCCGTCTCTCCTCTTCTCCATCTAGATGCCTTCTCTCTTCTCCTCTTTCCGGATGCCCTTCTGTTCTCTCCTCTTTCTGGAAGCCCTTCTGTCTTCTCCCCTCTATGGATGTCCTTCTGTTCTCTCCACTCTCTAAATGCCCTTCTGTTCTCTCCTCTATCTAGATGCCCTTCTGTCTTCTCCTCTTTCTGTATGGCTTTCTGTACTCTTTTTTGTGGATGCCCTTATGTCCTCTCTTCTCTCTGGATGCCATTCTGCTCTCTCTTCTCTCTGTAGGCCATTCTGTACTCTCCTCTTTCTGGATGCCCATCTGTCTTCTCATATCTCTCGATGCCCTTCTGTCTGCTTCTCTTTCTGGATACCCTTCTGCTCTCTGCTCTCTCTACATGCCCTTCTGTCCTGTATTTTCTCTGGATGCTATTACGTTCTCTCCTCTCTCTGGATGTTCTTCTGTCTTCTCCACTCTCTGGATAGCATTTTATTCTCTACTCTCTCTCTGGATGCCCTTCTTTCTTCTCCACTCTCTGGATGACCTTCTGTTTTCTCCTCTCTGTGGATGCCTTTCGGTTTTCTCCTCTCTCGATGCTCTTCTATCTTCTCCTCTCTCTGGATGAGCTTCTGAACTCCACTCACCATAGATGCCCTTCTGATCTCTTTTCTCTCTGAATGCACTTCTGTTCTCTCCTCTCTCTAGATGCCCTTCTGTATTCTCCTCTCTCTGGATGGCTTTCTTTTCTCTCCTCTCTGTGGATTCCCTATTTTTCTTCTCCTCTCTCTGGATGCACATCTGTCATCTCCTCTCTCTGGATGACCTTCTGTCTTCTCCTCTCTCCCGATGCCCACCTGTTCTCTCCTCTCTCCAAGTGCCCTTCTGTTCTCTCCTCTCTCTGGATTTGCTTCGGTCTCCTCTTTCTCTGCATGCCCTTCTTTTCTCTCCTCTTTCTGGATGCCCTTCTGTTCTGTCCTCTATCTAGATGCCCTTCTGTCTTCTCCTCACTCTATATGGCCTTCTGTACTATTTTATGTGGATGCCCTTCTTTCCTCTCCTCTCTCTGGTTGCCCTTCTGTCTTCTCCTATCTTCCGATGCCCTTCTGTTCTCTCCTCTCTCTTTATGCCCTTTTGTTCTCTTCTCTTTCCGGATGCCCTTTTGTTCTCACCTCTCTTTGGATTCCCTTCTGTCTTCTCCTCTCTCTGGATGCCCTTCTGTTCAT
>NW_023045668.1:0-19386 GCF_011762505.2 Arvicanthis niloticus | reverse complement strand
GAAGCACATCCAGAGAGATGAGAGAACCGGAAAGAATGCAGAAAGAGGAGAGATCACAAGCCATCCAGAGACCGGCAGAAGACTGAAGGACATCCATAGAGAGAAGAGGACTGAAGGGCATCCGGGAGGAGAAGAAGATGGAAGGGCATCCAGAAAGGAGATGACAGAATGGCATCCAGTGAGAGGAGAGAACAGAAGGGCACCCATGTTAGGGGAGAATGAAGGAATCCAGAGAAAGAAGAGAACAGAAGTGCATCTAGAAGCTAGAAGACAGAAGGGAACCGGAGAGAAGAGAAGACAGAATGGCATCCGGAGGGAGAGAGTGAAGAAGGGCATCCCAAGAGAGGAGAGGAAACAAGGGCATCCAGAGAGAGGAGAAGAAAGAAGGGCATCCGGAGAGAGGAGAGAACAGAAGGGCATCCAGAGAGAGAAGAGAGCAGAAGGGCATCCTGTGAGAGGGGCGAAGCAGAAGGCCATCCAGAAAGAGGAGAGACTCAGAAGGGCATCCAGAGAGAGGAAAGACAGAAGGGCATCCAAAAGAAGAGAGAACAGAAGAGCATCAAGAGAGAGGAGAAGACATAAGGGAATCCAGAGATAGGACAGAACAGGAGGGAATCCAGAGAGAGGAGTGTAGAATAAGATCCAGAGTGGAGAAGACAGAAAGGGAATGCGAGAGAGAAGAGAATAGAAGGGCATCGAGAGAGGAGAGAACAGAATGGCATCAAGAAGAGGAGAAGACAGAAGTGAATCTAGAGAAGATGGCAGAAGGACATCCCGTCAAGAAGAGAGAACAGAAGCACATCAGAGTGATGAGAGAACAGGAGAGAATGCAGAAAGTGAGAGAACACAAGCCCATCCAGATACAGCTAAGACTGAAGCACATGGAGAGAGAGATGAGGAGTTTATAGGCATCCGGTGAGAGAATGACCCCGAAGGGCATCCAGAGAGAAAAGAGAGACAGAATGGCATCCGTGAGAAGAAATGCAGAAGGGCAATCCAGAGAGAGGAGAAGACAGAAACCCATCCGGCTAGAGTAGAGAACAGAAGAGCATCCAGACAGATGAGAGAGTCACAAGGGCTACAGAGATAGGGAGAAGAGAAAAGGGAATTCAGAGAGAGTGAAAAGTCAGAAGGGCATCCAGGTTGAGAGAACAGAAGGGAAGATGAAAACAGAAAAGACAGAAGGCATCAAGAGGATGGACAGAACAGAAGGCTCCAGAGAGAAGAGGCAACAAGGGCATCCGAGATAGGATAAGAACAAAAGGGCATCCAGAGAAGAAGGACGAAGCGAATCCAGAGAGAGGAGAGAACATGAGGACATTCGGAGAGCGAAAGAACAGATGGGCATCGAGAGAGAGAAGACGACAAAACGTTATCCAAAAGAGGAGAGAAGCAGAAGAGCGTAAAGGGAGAGGAGAAGACAGAAGGGATCCCGAGAGAGGGAGGAAACAGGAGGGCATCCAGAGAGAGGTGAGTGTAGAAGGGCATCCAGAGATTGGAGAAGACAGAGGTGCATCTGGAGAGAGGAGAGAACAAAGGGCATCCAGAGAGAGGAGCAAGCAAAAGGGCATCTATGAGAGAGGAGAAGACAGAATGGCATCCAGAAAGAGGAGAAGACCAAAGGACATCGGAAGATCAGAGAAGACAGAGGGATCCACAGAGAGGAGAGGAATGAAGCCAATCCACATAAATAGTACAGAAGGCCGCAGAGAGAGAAGACAGAAGGGCATCTTCTAGACAGTGGAGAGAACAGAAGGGCAATCTAGAAGAGGAGAGAACAGATGGGCATCCAGAGAAGGAAAAGACAGAAGCGAATCCAGAGAGGAAGGAGAGAAAGAAGGCATTCAGAGAGAGGAGAGAACCGAAGGTCTTCGGGAGAGAGAAGACAGAAGGTCATCTATAGAGAGAGGAGATGACAGAAGGCATCCAGACTGAGAGAGAAAAAATAGGAAATGCAGAGGAGAGAACAGAAGTGCTCCTGAGAGAGGAGAGACAGAAGGGTATGCCATAGAAAGGAAAGACTGAAGGCATCCCGAAAAGGAGAAACAGAAGGGCATCAAGAAAGAGGAGAAGACAGAAGGGAATCCAGAGAGATGAGAGGACAGAAGAACATCCTGGGTGGAGAGATGATATAGAACCCAGGGCATCCAGAGAGGGAGAGACCAGAAGGGCATCCATAGAGAGAGACGACAGAACGGCATCCAGAGAGAGTAGAGGACAGAAAGGATTCCAAAGAGAGGAGAGAACAGAAGGGCATTCTGAGAGAGGAGAGACAGAAGGACATACAGATAGGAGAGGAGAGTAGGGCATCTGGAAAGAGAAGAGAACAGAAGGGCATGCAGACAGAGGACAGAACAGAGGGCATCCAGAAGAAGAGGACAGAAGGTCCTCCAGAGAGAGGAGAGAACAGAGGGCATCCAGAGAGCGGAAAAATAGAAATCCAAGAGGAGATAACAGAAGTGCATCCTAGAGAGGAGGAGGACAGAAGAGCATCTAGAGAAAGGAGAGTATAGAACGACATCCAGAGAGAGAGAAGACAGAAGGACATCCAGAGAGAGGAGAGAACAGAAGGGCATCCAGAAAGGAGAGAACAGAAGGGAATCCCGAGAGAGGAGAGAACAGAAGGTCATCCAGAGAGAGGAGAAGACAGAAGGGCATCCAGAGAGAGAAGAAGACAGAAGGGCATCCGGTAAAAGAAGAGAACAGAAGGGCATCCAGTGAGAGGAGAGACCAGAAGTGGCATCCAGAGAGAGAAAAAGACAGAAGGGCATCCAGTAAACAGGAGAGACAGAAAGCATCCAGAAAGAGTAGGGCGAACAAAGAGCATCAAGAGAGAGGAGAGACAGAAGGGAATCCAGAGAGAGGAGAGAACAGGAGGGCATCCAGAGAGAGGAGAGTGTAAAGGGCATCCAGAGAGTGGAGAAGAAAGGGCAATCTGGAGAGAGGAGAGAACAAAGGGCATCGAGAGAGAGGGAGAGGCAGAAGGGCATCCAGAGAGAGGAGAAGAAAGAAGGGCATCCAGAAATAGGAGAAGAAGAAGGACATCGGAAGATAGAGAAGACAAATGGGCATCCACAGAGAGGAGAGAAAGAAGCCCACCACATAAAATAGTACAGAAGGCCTACAAAGAGAGGAGGCGACAGAAGGACATCTAGATAAGGAGAAGACCAGAAGGGAATCCAGAGCGAGGAGAGCACAGAAGACATCCCGAGAGATGAGAGAACAGTAGGGCATGCAAGAGAGGAGAGACCCAAAGGCATCCAGAGAGAGAGAGAGACTGAAGGTCATCCAGAGGGAATAAAGGACAGAAGGTCATCCAGAGACAGGAGAGAACAGAAGAACACCCAGAGAGTGAGAAACAGGCAGGGCTTCAAGGGGAACTACAGAACAGAAGGGCATCCAGAACGAGGAGAAGACAGAAGGCCATCCGAGAGAGGAGAGCAAAGAAAGAGCATCCACATCAAATAGTACAGAAGGCCATACTGAGAGAGGAGAAGACACAAGGTCATCTAGATAGAGGGTTAAACAGTAAGGCATCCAGAAAGAGGAGAGAACAGAGGTCATCTAGAGAAAGAGAAGACAGAAGCGAATCCAGAGAGAGGAGAGAACAAGGGTCATTCGAGAGAGGAGGAGAACAGAGGGCATCGGGAGAGTGGAGAAGACGAAGGTCATCCAGTGAGAGGGATGACAGAATGGCATCCTGAGTGAGGAAAAAAAAAAATGTAGGTAATGCAGAGAGAAGAGAGAACAGAAGTACATCCTGAAAGAGGAAATGACAGAAGGGTATGCAGAGCACGAGAGAACATAGGGAATCCAGAAAGAGGAGAGAACAGAAGGGCATCAAGAGAGAGGAGAAGACAGAAGGGAATCCAGAGAGAGGCTAGGACAGAAGGACACCCCGAGAGAAGAGAGAACATAAGGGCTTTCAGAGAGCAAAGAGAGCAGAAGGGCATCCAGAGAGAGGAGAGGCCAGAAGGCATTCAGGGAGAGAAGCAATCAGAAGGGCATCTAGAGAGAAGAGAGGACAGAAGGGCATCTAGAGAGAGGAGAGAACAGAAGGGCATCCAGAGAGAGGAGAAGACAGAAGGGCATCCAGAAAGAAGAGAAGACAGTAGGGCATCTAAAGAGAGGAGAGCAAAGAAGGTCATCCACATAAATAGTACAGAAGGCCATACAGAAAGAGGAGAAGACAGAAGGGCATCTAGTTAGAGGAGAGAACAGAAGGGCATTTAGAAACGAAGAGAACAAAAGAGAATCCAGAGAAGGAGAAGACAGAAGCGAATCCACAGAGAGGAGATAACAGAAGGGCATTTGGGAGAGGGAGAGAACAGAAAGGCATCAGGGGAGTGCAGAAGACAGAAGGGCATCCAGCGAGAGAAGATGACAGAAGGGCATCAAGAGAGAGGAAAAGAAAAATAGGGAATGCAGGAGAGGAGAAGAGAGAAGTGCATCCTGAGAGAGGAGATAACAGAAGGGAATCCAGATAGAGGAGAGAACAGAAGGTCTCCAGAAGGAGGAGAAGACATAAGGGAAGCCGGAGAGAGGGAGAGGACAGAGGGGCATCCAGAGAGAGGAGAGAGTAGAAGGGCATCCAGAGAGTGCAGAATACAGTAGGCCATCAGGAGAAAGGAGAGAACAGACGGGCATCCAGAGAGAGAGGAACACAGAAGGGAATCCAAAAAGAACAGAAAGGCATTCGTAGAGAGGAAAAGACAAATGGGCATCCAGATAGGAGAGGACAGAAGGGCGTTTGGAAACAGAAGAGAACAGAAGGGCATCCAGAGAGAGGACAGAACAGAAGGGCATCCAGAGAGAAGAGGACACAAGTGCATCCAGTGAGAGGAGAAGACAGAAGGGCATCCAGAGAAGGAGAAGCCAGAATCAAATCCAGAGAGACAAGAGAACAGAAAGGCATTTGGTGACTGGAGATAACAAATGGGCATTGGGAGAGAGTCGAAGACAGAAGGTCATACAGAGAGAGGTGACAGAAGGGTATCCAGAGAGAGGAGAGAACAGAAGGGCAACCAGAGAGAGGAGAGAGTGAAAGGGCATCCAGAGAGAGGAGAAGACATTAGGGCATCTGGAGAGAGGAGAGAACAGAAGGGCATCCAGAGAGGGGAGAAGACAGTCGGGCATCCAGAAAGAGGAGAAAGAGAAGGGTATCGGGAGAAAGGAGAAGAGAGAAGGGCATCCAGAGAGAGGAGAGCAAAAAAAGGGCATCCACATAAAATAGTACAGAAGGCCATACAGAGAGAGTAGAAGACAGAATGGCATCTAGATAGAGAACAGAAGGGCATCCAGAAAGAGGAGAGAACAGAAGGGCATCCAGAGAAGGAGAAGACAGAAGTGAATCCAGAGAGAGGAGAGAACAGAAGGGCATTTGGAGAGAGGAGAGAACAGAAGGGCATCAGGAGAGAGGAGAAGACAGAAGGGCATCCAGAGAGAGGAGAGGACAGAAGGGCATCCAGAGAGAGGACAGAACAGAAGGGCATCCAACGTTATAGGAGAACAGAAGGGAATCCAGAAAGAGGAGAGAACATATAAGCATCCTAAGTGAGGGAAAGACAGAAGGGCATACAAAGTGAGGAGAGAACAGAAGGGCATCCAGAGAGAGGAGAGTGTAAAAGGGCATCCAGAGAGAGAGGAAGACAGAAGGGAATCCAAAAAGAGGAGAGAACAGAAAGGCATTTGGAGAGAGGAGAAGACAGAGGGGCATCCAGATAGGAGAGGACAGAAGGGCATTCGGAAACAGAAGAGAATAGAAGGGCATCCAGAGAGAGGACAGAACAGAAGGACATCAAGAGAGAAGAGGACACAAGGGCATCCAGTGAGAGGAGAGGAGAGAAGGGCATCCAGAGAAGAAGACAGAAGGGAATCCAGAGAGAAAAAAGAACAGAAAGGCATTCAGAGAATGGAGATAACAGATGGGTATCGGGAGAGAGTAGAAGACAGAAGGTCATACAGAGAGAGGAGATGACAGAAGGGTATCCCGAGAGAGGGAAAAATAGTGAATCCAGAAAGTGGAGGGAACAAAAGCACACCCAGAGAGAAGAGAAGACAGAAGGGCATCTAGAGAGAAGAGAAGATAGAACGGCATCCAGAGATAGGAGAAGACAGAAGGGAATCCAGAGAGAGGAGAGAACAGAAGGGCATCCAGAGAGAGGAGAAACCAGAAGGGCATCCAGAGAGAGGAGAAGACAGAAGGGCAACCGAAGAGAGGAGAGAACAGAAGGGCATCCAGAAAAATGAGAAGACATAAGGGCATCCGGAGAGAGGAGAGAACAGAAGGGCATCCAGAAAGAGGAGAGAGCAGAAGGGCATCCAGAGAGAGGAGAAGACAGTAGGGCATCCAGAAAAAGGAGAAACAGAAGGGCATCAGGAGAAAGGAGAAGACAGAAGGGCATCCAGAGAGTGGATAGTGCAGAAGGGAATCCAGAGAGAGGAGAAGACAGAAAGGATTCCATAGAAAAAAGAGAACAGAAGGGCATTCGTAGAGAGGAGAAGACAAAGGGGTATCCAGATAGGAGAGGAAAGAAGGGCATCCGGAAAGAGAAGAGAACAGAAGGGCATCCACAGAGAGGACAGAACAGAAGGGCATGCAGAGAGAAGAGGACAGAAGGGCATCCAGAGAGAGGAGAGAACAGAAGGGCATCCAGAGAAGGAGAAGACAGAAGCAAATCTAGAGAGAGGAGAGACCAGTCGGGTATTCGGAGAGAGTAGAAAACACATGGGCATCGGGAAAGAGGAGGGGACAGAAGGTCTTCCAGAGAGAGGAGATGACAGAAGGGCATCCAGAGAGAGGAAAAATAGGGAATCCAGAGAGAGGAGAGAACAGAAGTGCATCCAGAGAGAGGAGAAGACAGAAGGGCATCTAGAGAGAAGAGAGGATAGAACGGCATCCAGAGAAAGGAGAAGACAGAAGGGAATCCAGAGAGAGGAGAGAACAGAAGGGCATCCAGAGAGAGGAGAGAGTAGAAGGGCATCCAGAGAGAGGAGAATACAGTAGGGCATCCGGAGAGAGGAGAGAACAGAAGGGCATCAAGAGAGAGGAGAGAGCAGAAGGGCATCCAGAGGGACGATAACACAGAAGGGCATCCAGAAAGATGGGAAACAGAAGGGCATTGGGAGAAAGGAGAAGACAGAAGGGCATCCAGAGAGAGGAGAGTAGAGAAGGGCATCCAGATAGAGGAGAGTGAAGAAGGGCATCCAGAGAGAGGAGAGTACAGAAGGTATCCAGAGAGAGGAGAGAACAGAAGCCTTCAGAGAGAAAAAAAGACTGAGGGTATCTAGAGAGAGGAGAGAACAGAAGGGCATCCAGAGAGAGGAGAGATCAGAAGGGCATCCATGGAGAGGAGAGTTCAGAAGGGCATCCAGAGAGCGGAGAAGACAGAAAGGAATCCAGAGAGAGGAGAGAACATAAGGGCATCCAGAGAGATGAGTGGAGAGAAGTTCATGTAGAGAGGAGAGAACAAAAGGGCATCCAGAGAGAGGAGAGAAGAGAAGGGCATCCAGAGAGAGAAGAAGACAGAAGGGAATGCAGAAAGAGGAGAGGACAGAAGGGCATCAAGAGAGAGGAGAATACAGAAGGGCACCCAGAGGGAGGAGAGAACAGAAGGGCATCCAGATTGAAAAGAGAACAGAAAGGCATCCAGAGAGAGGAGAATACAGAAGGGCTTCCAGAGAGAGGAGAGCACAGAAGCGCATCTGGAAAGAGGAGAAGAGAGAAGGCATCCAGATGGAGAAGAGGACAGATGGGCATCATGAGAGAGGAGAGGACAGAAGTGCATCCAGGAGAGAAGAGAACAAAAGGGCATCCACAGAGAGGAGAGGACAGAAGGGCATGTAGAGACAGCAGAGAACAGAAGGGCATTGAGAAAAAGGAGAAGACAGAAGGGCATCATGAGATAGGAGAAGACAGAAGGGCATCCAGAGAGAGGAGAGGACAGAAGGGCATCCAGACGGAGGAGAGTTAAGAAGGGCATCCAGAGAGAGGAGAGAAAATAAGGGATCCAGAGAGAGGAGAAAACAGAAAGCCATCCAGAGAGAGGAGAAGACAGAAGGGCATCTAGAAAGAGAGACGAGAACCCAAGGGCATCCAGAGAGCCTAGAGATCAGAAGGGCATCCATTTAAAAAAGAGTTCAGAAGGGCATCCAGAAAGAGAAGAAGACAGAAACGCATCCACAGAGAGGAGAGAACTGAAGGGCATCCATAGAGCGGAGAAGGCAGAAGGGCATCCAGAGAGAGGGAGAGGAGAGTAGCGCACCCACAGAAAAGAGTACAGAATGCCATACAGAGAGAGGAGAAGACAGAAGGTCATCTAGATAGATGAGAGAACAGAAGGGCATCCAGAAAGAGGTGAGAACAGAAGGGCATCCAGAGCGAAAAGTAGACAGAAGGGAATGTAGAGTGAGGAGAGACTTGTAGGGCATCCAGAGAGAGAAGAAGACAGAAGGGCATCAGAAGAGAGGAGAGAAGAGAAGGGCATCAGGAGAGAGGAGAAGACAGAAGGGCATCCAAAGAGAGGAGATGACAGAAGGGCATCCAGAGAGAGGAGAATTTAAAAAGCCAAACCAGAGAGGGGAGAGAACAGAAGGGCATCCAGAGAGAGGAGAAGACAGAAGGGCATCCATGGAAAGAATAGTTCAGAAGGGCATCCAGAGAGTGGAGAGAACAGAAGGGCATCCAGAGAGAGTAAGTACAGAAGGGATCCAGAGGGAGGAGAGAAGAAGAAAGCCCTCCAGAGAGAGGAAAAGACCGAAGTGCATCTAGAGAGAGGAGACAACGAAGGGCATTTCAGAGAGAGGAAGATCAGAACGGCATCCAAGGAAGTTCAGAAGGCATCCTTAGAGCGTAGAATACGAAAGGTATCCAGAGAGAGGAGAGAATATAAGTGCATCAAGAAAATGAGTGAGAGAAGTTCATGTAGAGAGGAGAGACACAAGGGCATCCAGAGAGATGAGAACACAGAAGGGCATCCAGCGTGATGAGAGGACAGAACGGCATGTAGGGAGAGGAGAAGACACGAGGGCATCCATTGATATGTACAAACCAAAGGGCATCCAGAGAGAGTAAATACAGAAGGGCATCCAGCTTGATGAGAGGACAGAAGGCATGTAAGGGAGAGGAGAAGACACGAGGGGCATCCATTGATAGGTACAAACCGAAGGGCATCCAAGAGAGGAGAAGACAGAAGGGCATCCTGAGAGATGACTTGACAGAAGAGCATACAGAGAGTGGAGAGATCAGAAGGTCATCCAGAGAGAGGGAAGACAGAAGGGCATCCAGAGAGAGGAGAGGACAGAATGGCATCCAGAGAGAGGAAAGTACAGAAGTGCATCCAGAGAGAGGAGAAGACAGAAGGGCATCTGGATAGAGGAGGAAACTAAGGTCATTCCGAGAGAGGAGTAACAACGTATGGTCATCCAGAGAGACAAAAATACAGAAAGGCATCCAGAGAGAGGAAAGAACAGAAGGTCTTCCAGAGAGATGAAAGAACAGAATTGGCATGTAGAGAGAGAAGAAGACAGAAGGGCATCCATAGATAGGTGAAAGACAGAAGGGTATCCAGAAGAGGAAAGACAGATGGGCATCCGGTTAGAGGAGTGAACCAAAGGCCATCCAGAAAAAGGAGACATGATAATTTCACCCAGAGGGAGGAGAAGACAGAAGGCTATAAGAGAGGAGAGGACATAAGAAAATACGGAGAGAAGAGAGAACAGAAGAGCATCCAGAGAGAAGAGAGTACAGAAGGGCTCCAGAGAGAGGAGAACACAAAAAAGAATCCAGAGAGACGAGAGAACAGAAGGATATCCAGAAGTAATTCCGGAAACAAGGGCATCTTGAGAGAGGAGAGAAGAGAAGCGCATCCAGTGAGAGCAGAAGACAAAAGGAAATCGTGAGAGAGAGGAGAGAACAGTAGTGCATCCAGAGAGAGGAGAGGACATAACGGGAATCCAGAGAGAGGAGATGACAGAAGGGCAATCTACAGAGAGGAGAGGACAGAAGGGAATCCAGAAAGAGTAGAGTACAGAAAGAATCCATAGAGAGGAGGGAACAGAAAGCCATCCGAGAGAGGAAAGAACAGAAGGGCATAAAAAGAGAGGAGAGGACACAAGTGCATCCAGAGAAAGGAGAGAAAATAAAGGCATGTAGAAAGAGGATAGGACAAGAAGGCCATTCACAGATTGGGAAGAACAGAAGAGCATTGAGAGTGAGAGAGACAACATGAGAGCATCCAAAGAGAGGAGAGGACAGAATGGCACCTGGAGAGAGGAGATGAACAGAATGGCATCTGAGAGAGGAGGACAGAATGGCTTCCAGAGAGATGAGACAGAAGGGCATCCAGAGAGATTCGAGTACAGAAGAGAATCTAGAGAGAGACGAGAACAGAAAGTCAACCATAGATATGAGAAGACAGAGGAAATCCAGAGAGAGGAGAAGACATAATGGCATCTGGAGAGAGAGAGAACAGAAGGGCATCCAGAGAGAGAAAAAGACAGAAGGGCATCCAGATAGAACGATTAAAGAAGGGCATACAGAGAGAGGAGAGATCAGAAGGGCATCTAGAGAGAGGAGAACACAGAAAGATATCCAGAGTGAGGAAAAATTGTCGGGCATCCAGAGAGAAAAGAATCTGAAGGGCATCAAGAGATTTGAGAGAACAGCAGGGCACAGAGAGAGAGGATAGACAGAAGGGCATCCATAGAGAGGAGAGGACAGAGGCATCAAGACAGAGGAGATCACCAAAGAAAATCCAGAGTGACGAGAGAACAGAAGAATATCCAGAGAGAATAGAGACACAGGGATCTTGCGAGGAGCAGAAGAGAAGTGCATCCAGAGAGAGGAGAAGACAAAAAGGGAATCCAGAGCGAGAGAGAACAGTAAAGGGCATTCAGAGAGAGAAGAGGACAGAAGGGCAACTAGGAGAGGAGTACGACATTAGAGCATCAGAGAGAGTAGAGTACAGAAGGGTCCATAGTACAGGAGAGAACAGAGAGCCATCAAGAGAGAGGAGTGGACAGAAGGGCATCCAGTGAGAGGAGAGGACAGAAGGCCATCAGAGAGAGGAGAGACAAAATGACGTCCATGGAGAGGAGAAGTCATAAGGGGCATCCACAGAGAGGAGAGAACAGACGGCATTCAGAGAGCAGAGAAGAGAGGGGCCATCAGAGAGAGTAGAGAATAGAACGGTATCCAGAGAGCAGAGAAGACAGAAGGGCATCCAGAGAAAGGAGAATACAGAAGGTATCCAGTGAGAGGAGAGAACAAAAGAATCAAGAGAGAGTAGAGGACAGAAGGGCATCCAGAGAGAGGAGAGGATAGAAATGCATCCAGAGAGAGGAGAGACAGATGTGAATCGCAGAGAGAGGAGAAGACACAAGGGCATTCAGAGAGAGGAGAAAGCATTAGGGCATCCCTAGAGAGGAGCAGACAGAAGGGAATCCAAAGAGAGGAGAGAATAGAAGGGCATCCATAAAGAGGAGAGAACAGAAGGGCATCCAGAGAGATGAGTGTACAGAAGATATCCTAGAGAGAAGAGAACAGAAGGGCATCCAGATATATAGAAGACAGAAAAAATCCAGAGAGAGAGAGGCAGAAGTGGCATCCAGAGCGTGGAGAGTACAGAAGGACATCCAGTGAAGGTAGGACAGAAGGGCATCCAAAGAGAGGAGATTACAGAGTGGCATCCAGAGAGATGAGAGATGAGAATCACATCCAGAGAGAGGAGAATACAGAATGGAATCAACATAGAGGAGATAATAGAATAGCATCGGACGAGGGAGAAAACTAAGGCATCGCAAGAAAGGAGAGGATAGAATGGCAACCATAGAGAAGAGAACAGAGGGCATCGAGAAAGAGGAGAGTACAGACGGATCCAGAGAGAGGAGAGAACAGAAAGCCATCCAGAGAGAGGAGAGTACAGAAGGGCATCCAGAGATAGGAAAGAACAGAAGGGCATCCAGAGAGAGAGAGAACACAGAAGGGCATCCATTGAGAGGAGAGGTCAGAAGTGCATCCACAGAGAGGAGAGAACAGACAAGCATCCAGAGAGCGGAGAAGCCGGAAGGGCATCCAGAGAAAGTAGAGAACTAGATCGGTATGCAGAGAGCAAGAAGACAGAAGGGCATCAGAGAGATAGAGGCAAAAGGCATCTAGAGAGAGGAAGACGGAAAGGTATGTAGAGACAGGAGGGACAGAAGGGCATCCACAGATTGGGAAGAACAGAAGAGCATCGAGAGAGAGGAGACCATATGGAATCCAAAGACAGAGAGAATAGAAGAGCATACAGAAAGAGAGGAGAACAGAAGGCATACAGAGAGATGTGAGAACATAAGTTAATCTAGAGAGAAAAGAGAACAGAAGGGCAACCAGAGATATGACAGGACAAAAAAATCCAGAGAGAGGAGAGTACAGAGGGCATCCAGAGCGAGGAGAGGACTGAAGGGCATCCAGAAGAGGTGCAGGACAGAAGGGTATCCAGAAGAGAAGAGACAGAAGGGCATCAACAAAGAGGCGAGAATATTAGAGCATCAGACAACAGAGGAAAACAGAAGGGCAATCAAAGAGACTAAGGGTAGAATGGTAGCCATAGAGAAGATAAGACAGAAGGGCATCTAGTGAGAGGAGAGTATCAGACGGGAATCCAGAGAGATGATAGAACAGAATGCCATCCAGAGAGAGGAGAGTAGAGAAGGGCATCCAGAGAGAGGAGAGGACAGAAGGGCATCCATAGAGAGGAGAGAACAGAAGGGCAGTTAGAGAGAGGAAAGGACAGAAGGGCATCCATAGAGAAGAGAGGACAGAATGGCATCCAGTGAGAGGAAGAAATAAGGGCATCTAGAAAGAGAGTAAGACAGAAGGATATCCCAGAGTGAGGAGATAATTGTCGGCATCCAGATGGAGGAGAATACTGAAGGGTATAGAGAGAATCGCGAGAAACAAAGGGCATAGGGAGAGAGGAGAAGACAGAAGGCCTCCAGAAGAGGGAGAGGACAGAAGGGAATCTAAGAGAGGAGAGAAAAGAAGGGCATCAAGAGAAGTAGAGTAGAGAAGGGATCCAGAGAGAGGAGAGTACAGAAGGGATTCAGAGAGAGGAGAGAACAGAAAGCCATCTGGAGAGAGGAGAAGACAGAAGGGCATCAGAGTCCTGGAGAGGACTGAAGTGTATCCAGAGAAGAAGGGAACAGAAGGGCATCCTGAGGGATAGAGACAGACGAGAATCTAGAGAAAGGAGAGAACAGAAGGGCATCCAAGAGATGAGAAAACAAAAGGGCTTCTAGAGAGAGGAGAGGACAGAATGGCATCCAGAGAGAGGAAAGAAAGAGGGACAATCCAGAGAGAGGAAAGACAGAAGGGCATCAGGAAAGAGCAGAGAACAGAAGGCCATCCAGTGGGGAGACAACAAAGGTCATCCAGAGTGATGAAAATACAGAAGGGCATCCCGAGAGAGAGGACAGAAGGGCATCCAAATAGAAGAGAAACAGAAATGCATCCATAGAGGAGAATACAGAAGGGTATCTAAGTGATGAGAGGAAGAAAGGCATGTAGAGAGAGGAGAAGACAAAGGGCATCCATAGATAGGTGAAAACAGAAGGGCATCCAGACAGAGGAAAAACAGAAGGACATCCAGAAAGATAACTTGACAGAAGATCATCTGGAGAGAGGAGAGATCAGAAGGTCATCCAGAGAGAGGATAAGACAGGAGGACATCCAGGGAGATGAAAGTACAGAAGGGAATCCCAGATGTAGGAGAGAACAGAAGGGCATAAAAAGAGAGAGAAGACACAAGTGCATCCAGAGAGGAGGAGAGACATAAAGGCATGTAAGAGAGGAGAGGACAGAAGGGCATTCACAGATTGGGAAGAAAAGAAGAGCATCGAGAGTGAGGAGACAACATGAGAGCATCCAAAGAGAGGAGAGGACAGAAGGGCTCCCAGACAGAGAAGACAGAGGGCATCCAGAGAGATTAGAGTACAGAAGAGAATCCGGAGAGAGCATAGAACGAAAGGGCAACCAGAGATATGAGAGGACAGAAGGAAATCCAGAGAGAAGAGAGAACAGTAGGGCAATTCTGAAGAGGAGAGGACAGAAGGGCATCCAAAGAGAAGAAAACAGAAATGCATCCAGAGAGAGGAGAATACAGAAGGGTATCAAGAGTGATGAGAGGAAAGAAAGGCATGTAGAGAGAGGAGAAGACATAGGGCATCCATAGATAAGTGAAAACAAGGGCATCCATAAAGAGGAAAATACAGAAAGGCATCCAGAAAATGACTTGACAGAAGATCATCCGGAGAGAGAGAGATCAAAAGTTCATCCATAGAGAGGAGAAGACGGAAAACAATCCAGGGAGATGAGGGAAGACATAGGGAATCCAATATAGGAGAGAACAGAAGGGCATAAAAAGAGAGAGGAACAGAAGTGCATCCAGAGAGAAGAGAGAACATAAAGCATGTAGAGAGAGGAGAGGACAGAAGAGCATTCACAGATTGGAAGACAGAAGAGCATTGAGAGTGAGGAGACAACATGAGAGCATCCAAAGAGAGGAGAGGACAGAAGGCGCTTCCAGAGAGAGAAGACAGAAGGGCATCCAGAGAGTTAGGTACAGAAGAGAATCTAGAGAGAGAAGAGAACAGAAAGGAAACCAGAGATATAGAGAACAGAAGGAAATCCAGAGAGAAGAGGAGAACTGTAGGGCATCCAGAGAGAGGACAGACAGAAGGGCATCTGGAGAGAGGAGAGACAGAAGGGCATCCAGAGAGTGAGAGACAGAAGAGCATACAGGAGAAGGAGTCAAGAAGGGCATACAGAGAGAGGAGAAAACAGAGTGTATCTAGAGAGAGGAGAAGTCAGAAGGATATCCAATGTGAGGAGAAAATTATCGGGCATCCAGCGAGAGGAGAAGACTGAAGGGCATCAAGAGAATCAAGAGAACAGAAGGGCATAGGGAGAGAGGGAAAACAGAAGGCCATCCAGAAGAAAGAGAGAGACAGAAGGGCATCCAGAGAGAGGAGAGCACAAAAGGAATCCAGCGACGAGAGAACAGAAGGATATCCAGAAAGAATAGAGGACACAAGGGCATCTTGAGAGAGGAGAGACGCGAAGCACATCCAGAGAGAGGAGAAGACAAAAAGGGAATCCAGAGAGAGGAGAGAACAGTAGGGCATCCAGTGTCGGAGAGGACAAGAAGGGCATCCAGAGAGAGGAGAGGCAGAAGGGCATCCAAAGAAAGAGAGAGGACAAAAGGGCATCCAGAGAGAGAAGAATACAGAATGGATCCAGAGAGAGGAGAGAACAGAAAGCCATCCAGAGAGAGGAGAGGACAGAAGGGCTATCCAGAGAGAGGAGAATACAGAAGGGCATCCACGAGAGGAGAGAATAAAGGCATCGGACGGTAGGAGAAAATGGAAGGGCATCCAAAGAGAATAGAGGACAAAAAGGCATCCATAGAGAGGAGAAGACAGAAGGCATCCAGAGAGAGGAAGGACAGAAGTGCATCCAGATAGAGGCGAGAACAGAAGGCATCCAAAGAGATGAAAAATACAGAAGGGCATCCAGAGAAAGGATAGGACAGAACGGCATCTGGAAAGGAGAACAGAAGGGCATCTAGAGAGAGGAGAAGACAGAAGGGCATCCAGTGGGAGGACAGAACGAAGGGCATCTAGAGCTGGAGAAGACAGAAGGATATCCGAGTGAGGAGAAAATTGTCGGGCATCCAGAGAGAGGAGAAGATTGAAGGACATCGAGAGAATTGTAGAGAACAGAAGGGCATAGGGAAAGAGGAGAATACAGAAGGCGCCAGAGAGAGGAGAGGACAGAAGGCCATCAAGAGAGAGGAGAGCAGAAAAGTGAATCCGAGAGACGATAGAACAGAAGGATATCCAGTGCATCTTGAGAGAGGAGAGAAGAGACGCATTGGAGAGAGAGAAGACAAAAATGCATCCAGAGAGAGGAGAAAACTGTAGGCGTCAGAGAGATGAGAGACAGAATGGCATCCAGAGAGAGGAGAGGACAGAAGGGCAATCCAGAGACAGGAGAGGACAGAAGGGCATCCATGGAGTGGAGAGGTCATAAGGGCATCCACAGAGAGGAGAGAACAGACAGCATCCAGATAGCAGAGAGACAGAAGGGCATCCAGAGAAAAAGTAGATAGAAGGGCATCCAGGGAGAGGAGAGTACAGAAGGGCATCCAGAGAGAGGAGAAGACAAAGGGCATCCATAGAGAGGTGAAAAAGAAGTGCATCCAGAGAGAGCAGAAGAGACAAGCACATCCAGTGTGAAGAGAAGACAGAATAGCATCCGGAGAGACGGGAGATCAGAAGGTCATCCAGAGAGAAGAGAAGACAGAAGGACTTCCAGGGAGATGAGAGGACAGAAGGGAATCCAGACGGAGGAGAGAACAGAAGGGCACAAAAAGAGAGGAGAGGACACAAGTGCATCCAGAGAGAGGAGAGAACAGAAAGGTATGTAGAGAGAGAAGAGGACAGAAGGGCATTCACAGATTGGGAAGAACAGAAGAGCATCGTGACTGAGGAGATAACTTAAGAGCATCCAAAGAATAGAGAGGATAGAAAGGCACCCAGAGAGAGGAGATAACAGAAGGGCATCTGGAGAGAGGAGAGGACAGAAGGGCATCCAGAGAGAGGAGAGTACAGAAGGGCAACTTGAGAGAGGAGAGGACAGAAGGACATCCAGAGAGAGGAGAGTACAGAAGGCATCCAGAGAGAGGAGAGAACAGAAGCCATCCAGAGAGGAGAGAACAGAAGGGCATCCATGGAGATGAGAGGTCAGAAGGGCATCCACAGAGAGGAAAGAACAGATGGGCATCCAGAGAGCAGAGAAGACAGAAGGGCATCCAGAGAGTGTAGAGAATAGAACAGTATCCAGAGAGCAGAGAAGACAGAAGGGCATCCAGAGAAAGGAGAAGACAGAAGGGTATCCAGTGAGAGGAGAGAACAGAAAGCCATTGAAAGAGGAGAGGACAGAAGGGTATCCAGAGAGAGGAGAGAACAGAAAGGCATCTAGAGAGAGGAGAGAACAGATGTGAATCCAGAGAGAGGAGAAGACAGAAGGGCATTCAGAGAGAGGAGAGAGCATTAGGTCATCGAAAGGGAGGAGAAGACAGAAGGGAATCCAAAGAGAGGAGAGAATAGAAGGGCATCCATAAAGAGGAGAGAACAGAAGGGCATCCAGGGAGATGAGAGAACAGTAGATAATCTAGAGAGAAAAGAGAACACAAGGGACACCAGAGATATGAGAGGACAGAAAAAAAATCCAGAGAGAGGAGAGGACAGAAGGGCATCCAGAGCGTGAAGTGTACAGAAGGGCATCCAGAGAGAGGAGAGGACAGAAGGGCATCCAGAGAAAGGAGAGGACAGAAGGGCATCCAGAGAGAGGAGAGAAAAGAAGGGCATCCAGAGAGAGGAGAGAACCGAAGGGCTTCGGGAGAGAGAAGACAGAAGGTCATCTAGAGAGAGGAGATGACAGAAGGGCATCAAGAGAGAGAAAAAAATAGAGAATGCAGAGGAGAGAACAGAAGTGTATCCTGAGAGAGGAGATGACAGAAGGGCATGCATAGAGAGGAGAGAACCGAAGGCATCCCGTAAAAGGAGAAAACAAAAGGGCATCAAGAAAGAGGAGAAGACAGAAGGGAATACAGAGAGAGGAGAGGACAGAACATCTCGGGAGATGAGAGAACAGTAGGGCATCCAGAGAGGGAGAGAACCATAGGGCATCCAAGAGAGAGGAGACAAGAACGGCATCCAGAGAGAGTAGAGGACAGAAAGGATTCCAAAGAGAGGAGAGAACAGAAGGGCATTCGAGAGAGAAGACAGAAGGACATCCAGATAGGAGAGGAGAGTAGGCATCTGGAAAGAGAAGAGAACAGAGGGCATGCAGACAGAGGACAGAACAGAGGGCATCCAGAGAGAAGAGGACAGAAGGTCCTCCAGAGAGAGGAGAGAACAGAAGGGCATCCAGAGAGCGGAAAAAATAGGAAATCCAGAAAGAGGAGATAACAGAAGTGCATCCAGAGAGAGGAGGGAGACAGAAGAGCATCTAGAGAAAGGAGAGTATAGAACGACATCCAGAGAGAGGAGAAGACAGAAAGGAATCCAGAGAGAGGAGAGAACAAAGGGCATCCAGCGAAGGATAGATCCTAAGGGAATCCAGAGAGAGGAGATACAGAAGGGCATCCAGAGAGAGGCGAAACCAGAAGGGCATCCAGAGAAGAAGAAGACAGAAGGGCATCCGGTAAAAGAAGAGAACAGAATGTCTCCAGAGAGAGGAGAGACCATATGCGCATCCAGAAGAGAAAAAGAACAGAAGGGCAATCCAGTAAAAGGAGAGAACAGAAAGGCATCCAGAAAGAGGAGCGAACAAAAGACATCAAGATAGAGAGAGAAAAGACAAAGGGATCAGAGAGAGGAGAGAACAGGAGGCAATCAGAGAGAGGAGAGTGTAGAAGGCATCCAGAGAGTGGAGAAGAAAGAATGGCATCTGGAGAGAGGAGAGAACAAAGGGCATCAGAGAGAGGAGAGAGCAGAAGGGCATCCAGAGAGAGGAGAAGAAGAAGGGCATCCAGAAATAGAGAAGAAGAAGGACATCGAAATAGAGAAGACAAATGGGCATCCACAGAGAGAGAGGAAAGAATCCCATCCCATAAAATAGTACAGAAGGCCTACAAAGAGAGGAGGAGACAGAAGGACATCTAGATAAAGGAGAAGACAGAAGGAATCAGAGCGAGAGAGCACAGAAGGACATCCCGCGAGATGCAGAGAACAGTAGGGCATGCAGAGAGAGGAGAGACCCAAAGGGCATCCAGAGAGAGGAGAAGACTGAAGGGCATCCAGAGGGAAGAAAGGACAGAAGGTCATCCAGAGACAGGAGAGAACAGAAGAACACCCAGAGAGTGGAGAAACAGAAGGGCTTTCAAGGGAGACGACAAACAGAAGGGCATCCCGAAAGAGGAGAAGACAGAAGGGCCATCCAGAGAGAGGAAGAGCAAAGAAGAGCATCCACATAAAAGAGTACAGAAGGCCATACGGAGAGAGGAGTAAGACACAAGGTCATCTAGATAGAGGGTAGAACAGAAGGGCATCCAGAAAGAGGAGAGAACAGAAGGTCTCTAGAGAAAGAGAAGACAGAACGAATCCAGAAGAGGAGAGAACAGAGGTCATTCGGAGAGAGGAGAGAACAGAAGGCATCGGGAGAGTGGAGAAGACAGAAGGTCATCCAGTGAGAGGAGATGACAGAAGGGCATCCTGAGTGAGGAAAAGAAAAATTGTAATGCAGAGAGAAAGAGAACAGAAGTACATCCCTGAAAGAGAAATGACAGAAGGGTATGCAGAAGCACGAGAGAACAGAAGGGAATCCAGAAAGAGGAGAGA
>NW_023045667.1:0-19450 GCF_011762505.2 Arvicanthis niloticus | reverse complement strand
GCCCTTCTGTCTTCTCCACTCTCTGGATGCCCATTTGTTCTCACTTCTCTCCGGATGCCCTTCTTTCTACTCCTCTCTCTGAATGCCCTTCTGTTCTCTCCTTTCTTTGGATTCCCTTTTGTCTTCTCTTCTCTCTAAATGCCCTTCTGCTCTCTAATTTTTCTGAATGCCCTTCTGTTCTCTCATCTCTCTGCATGCCCTTCTTTTCTCTCCTCTTTCTGGATGTCCTTCTGCTCTCTCATCTCTCTGGATGCCCATCTGTCCTCTCCTCTCCTGGTATGCACTTCTGTCTTCTCCTCTCTATGGATGCCCTACTGCTTTCTCCTCTCTCTGAATGCCCTTCTGTCTTCCCCTCTCTCTGGATTCACTTTTGCTCTCTCCTTTCTCTGGATGCCCTTCTGTCCTCTCCTCTCTCTGGATGCTCTTCTGTACTCTCCTCTCTCTAGATGCCCTTCTGTTCTCTCCTCTCTCTGGATGCCCTTTTGTTATCTCCAGTCTCTCGATGTTCTTCTGTCCTCTCCTCTTTCTCGATGCCCTTCTGTCCTCTCCAATCTGGATGCCCTTTGTTCACTTCAATTTCCTGATGCCCTTTTTTCCTCTCCTCTCTGGATGCCCTTCTGACTTTTCCTCTCTTCGCATCACCTTCTGTTCTCTCCTCTCTTTGGGTACATTTCAGACTTCTCATTCTCTGGATTCCCTTCTGTTCTCACCTCTTTCTGGATGCGCTTCTGTTCTCTCCTCTTTCTGGATGTCCTTCTGTCTTCTCCTCTCTCTGGATGTCCTTCTTTTCTCTCCTATCTCTGGATTCCCTTTTTGTCTTCTCCTCACTCTCAATGCCCTTCTCTTCTCTCCTCTCTCTAGATGCCCTTCTATCGTCTATTCTCTATTTATGCCCTTCTGTTTTCTCATCTCTTTGGATACCATTCTGTAGTCTCCTCTCTCTTGATGCCCTTCGAACTTTTCTTCTCTCTGCTTGCCCTTCTGTTCTCTCCTAGCTCTGAATACGCTTCTGTCTTCTCCTTCTCTGGATGGTCTTCTGTTCTATCCTCTTTCTGGATATGCTTCTGTTCTCTTCTCTCTCTGGATGCCATTCTGTCTTCTCCTGTCTCTGGATGCCCTTCTGTTCTCTACTCTCTTTGGATTCCCTTCTGTCTTCTCCGCTCTCTGGATGCCCTTCTGCTGTCTCCTTTCTCTGAATGCGGTTCTGTTCTCTCCTCTCTCTGGATAATCTTCTGTTCTCTCATTTTTCTGGATGCCCTTCTGTTCTCTCCTCTGTCTGGATGCCATTTTGTTCTCTGTACTCTCTGGATGCCCTTCTGTTCTCTCCTCTCTTTGCATTCCCTTCTGTATTCTCCTTTCTCTGGATGCCCTTCTGTCCTCTCCTATCTATGGATGCCCTTCTATCTTCTCCTCTCTCTGGATGCCCTTCTCTCTTCTCCTCTCTCTGGATGCCCTTCTGTCCTCTCCTATCTGTGGATGCCCTTCTGTTCCCTCCTCTCTCTAGATGCCAATCTGTTGTCTCCTATCTCTGGATGCCCTTCTGTTCTCTCCACACACTGGATGCTCTTCTGTCCTCTCCTTTCTCTGGATGCCCTTCTGTTCTCTCCTCTCCCTGGATACACTTCTGTTCTCTTCTATTTCAAGATGCCCTTTTGTCCTCTCCTCTCTCTGGATGCCATTCTGACTTTTCCTCTCTTCGCATGACCTTCTGTTCTCTCCTCTCTTTGGATACATTTCTTTCTTCTCATTCTCAGGATTCCCTTCTGTTCTCTCCTGTTTCTGGATTCACTTCTGTTCTCTCCTCTCTCTGGATGCCCTTCTGTCTCCTCCTCTCTCTGGACGCCCTTCTGTTCTCTCTTCTCTTTAGATTCCTTTCTGTCTTCTCTGCTCTCTGGATGCCCTTCTGCTCTCTCCTCTCTCTGAATGCCCTCTGTATACTCCTCACTCTGGATGCCTTCTGTTCTCTCTTTTTTCTGGATGCCCTTGTGTTCTCTCCTCACTCTGGATGCCCTTCGGCATTCTCCTCTTTCTGGATGCTCTTCTGTTCACTTTTTTTTTTTTGGATGCCCATCTGTCCTCTCCCCTGTCCTGAAGCACTTCTGTCCAATTCAATCTCTGGATGCCCTTCTTTTCTCTCCTATCTCTGGATTCCCTTTTTGTCTTCTCCTCTCTCTCTCGATGCCCTTCTCTTCTCTCCTCTCTCTAGATGCCCTTCTGTTGTCTATTCTCTATTTATGCCCTTCTGTTTTCTCATCTCTTTGGATACCCTTCTGTTTTCTCATCTCTTTGGATACCCTTCTGTGCTCTCCTTTCTCTGGATGCCCTTCTGTCTTCTCCTCTATCTGGATGCCCCTCTGCTCTCTCCTCTCTCTGGATGCCCTTCTGTTCTCTCCTCTCTCCCAATGGCCTACTGTCTTCTCCTCTCTCTGGATTCCCTTCTGTCTTCTCCTTTCTCCGAATGCCCTTCTGTTCTCTCCTCTCTTTGGATTCTGTCTTCTCATCTTCTGCCCATTTGTCTTCTACCCTCTCCTATCTCCGGATGCCCTACTGTATTCTCCTCTCTCTGGATGCCCTTCTGTCATCTCCTCTCTATGGATGAGCTTCTGTCTTCTCCTCTCTCCCAATGCCCATCTGTTCTCTCCTCTCTCCGGATGCCCTACTGTCTTCTCCTCTCTCGGGATATCCTTCTGTTCTCTCCTCTCTCTGGATTCCCTTCTGTCTTCTCCTCTCTCTTGATGACCTTCTGTTCTCTCCTCTTTCTGGATGTCCTTCTGTTCTCTCCTCTCTCCAGAGCCCTTCTGTCTTCTCCTCTCTCTCTAAATGACCTTCTGCTCTCTCCTCTCTCTGGATGTTCTTTTTTTCTATTCTCTCTCTGGTTTCCCTTCTGTCTTCTCCTCTCTCTGGATGCCATTCTAACCTCTCATCTCTCGGGGTGCCTTTCTGTCTTCTCCTCTTTCTGGGTGCCCTTCTGTCTCCTCTCTCTGGATGCCCTTCTGTTCTCTCTTATCTCTGGATTCCCTTCTGTCTTCTCCTCTGTCTGGATGCCCTTCTGTCTTCTCCTCTCTCTGGGTGCACTTCTGTTCTTTCCTCTTTCTGGATTCCTGATTTTTCTTTTCCTCTCTGTGGATGCCCTTCTGTTGTCTCCTCTCTCTGGATGACCTTCTGTCTTCTCCTCTCTCCCAATGCCCATCTGTTCTCTCCTCTCTCCAGATGAACTACTGTCTTCTCCTCTCTCTGGATGCCCTTCTGACGTCTTTTCTCTCTTTATGACCTTCTGTCTTCTCCTCTCTCCCAATGCCCATCTGTTCTCTCCTATCTCCGAATGCCCTTCTGTTCTCTCCTTTCTCTGTACCCGCTTCTGTCTGCTCCTTCTCTGGATGTCCTTCTGTTCTCTCCTCTTTCTGGAATCTCTCCTGTTCTTTCATCTCTGTGGATGACCTTCTGTCCTCTCCTCTCTGGAGGCCCTTCTCTGTTCTCCTCTCTTCGAAATCCCTTCTGTTCTCTCATCCCTTTTGATTCCCTTCTGGCTTCTCCTCTCCCTGGATGCTCTTCTCCTCTCTCCTCTCTCTAGATGCCCTTCTGTCTTCTCCTCTCTCTGGATGCTCTTCTGTTCTCTCCTCTCTCCGGATGCCCTAATGTCTTCTCCTCTTTCTGGATGCCCTTCTAATCTCTACTCTCTCTGCATGCCCTTCTGTACTCTCCTCTCTCTGGATTACCTTCTGTCTTCTCCTCTCTCTTGAGGTCCTTCTGTTCTCTCTTTTTTCTGGATGACCTTCTGTTTTCTCATCTCTTTGTATGCCCTTCTGTCTTCTCCTCTCCCTGGATGCCCTTTTGCTCTGTCCTCTCTCTGGATGCCCTTCTGTCTTCTCCTCTCTCTGGATGCACTTCTCTTCTCTCCTCTTTCTGGATTGCCTATTTTTCTTTTCCTCTCTCTGGATGCCTTTCTGTCATGTCCTCTCTCTTGATGCCCTTCTGTCTTCTCTTCTCCCTGGATGCCCTTCTGGTCTCTCCTCTCTCTGGATGCCCTTCTGGTCTCTCCTCTCTCTCTGGATTCCCTTCTGTCTTCTCCTCTCTCTGGATGCCCTTCTATCCTCTACTCTATCTTGATGCCCTTTGGTCTTCTTCTCTCTCTGGATGCACTTTGGTTCTCTCATCTTTCTGGATTCCCTATTTTTTTCCTCTCTCTGGATGCCCTTCTGTCATCTCCTTTCTCTGGATGACCTTCTGTCTTCTCCCCTCTGTTGATGACCTTATGTTCTCTTCTCTTTCTGGATGCCCTTCTGTTTTCTCCTCTCTCCGGATGCCCTTATGTATTTTCCTCTCTCTCCTAATGCCCTTCTTGTCTCTCCTCTCTCTGGATGCCCTTTTTTCTCTCTTCTCCCTGGATTCCCTTCTGTTTTCTCCTCTCTCTGGATGCCATTCTATCCTCTCCTCTCTCTGGATACCCTTCTTTCTTATCCTTTCTCTGGATGCACTTCTATTCTCTACTCTTTCTGGATTCCCTATTTTCTTTTCCTCTCTCTGGATGCCCTTCTGTTCTCTCCTCTCTCTAGATTTTTTTGTGTCCTCTTCTCTCTGGATGCCCTTCTGTTCTGTCCTCTCTCTGGATGAACTTCTGTTCTCTTCTCTTTCCGGATTCCTTTCTCTCTTCTCCTCTCTCTGGATGCCCTTCTGAACTCTCCTCTCTCTAGATGCCTTTCTGTCCTCTAACTCTCCAGCTTCCCTTCTTTCTTCTCCTCTGTCTTGATGCCCTTCTGTTCTCTCCATTCTCTGGATTCCCTTCTGTTCACCCCTAACAATGGATGCCATTTTTTTTGTCTCCTCTTACTGGATGCCATTCGGTCCTCTCTTCTCTCTGGATGCCCTTCGGTCTTCTCTCTCCGGATGCCCTTCAGTCCTCTTCTATTTCTGGATGTCCTTTATTCTTCTGCTGTCTCTGGATGGGCTTGTGTACTCTCCTCTTTTTGCAATCTCTCCTGTTCTCTCATCTCTCTGGATGTGCTTCTGTTCTCTCTTCTCTGTGGATGCCTTTTTATCCTCTCCTCTCTCTGGATGCCCTTCTGTTCTCTGCTCCTCTAGATGACTTTCTGTCCTCTACTCTCTCTGGATGCCCTTCTGTCTTCTCCTCTCTCTGGATGCCCTTCTGCTCTCTCTTCTCTCTGGATGCCCTTCTGCTCTCTCTTCTCTCTGGATGCCCTTCTGTTCTCTCTTCTTTCAGGATGTCCTTCTGTCCTCTCCTCTCTCTGGATTCCCTTCTGTCTTCTCCACTCTCTTGATGCCCTTCTGTTCTGTCCTCTTTCTGGATGCCCTTCTGTTCTCTCATCTCTCTGCATACACTTCTGTCGTCTCCTCTCTCAGGATTCACTTCTGTTCCCCCCTCTCTCTGCTTTCCCTAATTTTTTTTCCTCTCTCTGGATGCCCTTCTGTCATCTCCTCCCTCTGTATGACCTTCTGTCTTCTCCTCTCTACCGATGCTTTCTGTTCTCTCCTCTCTCAGAATACGCTTCTGTTCTCTCCTCTCTCTGGATTCCCTTCTGTCTTCTCCTTCTCTGTATGCCCTTCTGTTCTGTCCTCTTTATGGATGCCCTTCTGTCTCTCCTCTATCTAAACTGCCTTCTGTCTTCTCCTCTCTCTGTATGGCATTCTGTACTATTTTATGTGGATGCCCTTCTTTGCTCTCTTATCTCTGGATGCCCATCTGTCTTCTACTATCTCCCGATGCCCTTCTGTATTCTCCTCTTTCTGGATGCCCTTCTGTTCTCTGCTCTCTCTAGATGCCCTTCTGTCCTCTCTTCTCTATGGATACCCTTCTGTTCTCTTCTCTCCTGACTGCCTTCTGTCCTCTCCTCTCTCAGGATGCCCGTTGGTCATCTTCTTCATGTGGATGCCTTCTCTCTTCTCCTCTTTCTGGATGCCATTTTGGTATCTCCTCTCTCGATGCCCTTCTGTTTGCTCCTCTATCTGGATTCCCTTCTGTTCTCTTCTCTAGATGAATTCCGTTCTATCCTCTCCTCTCTCTGGATGCCCTTCTGTCTTCTCCTCTCTCTGGATGCACTTCTGTTCTCTCCTCTTTATGGATTCCTTATTTTTCTTTTCCTCTCTCTGGATGTCCTGCTGTCAACTCCTCTCTCCTGATGACCTTCTGTCTTCTCCTCTCTCCCAATTCCCATCTGTTCTCTCTTCTCTCCAAATTCCCTTCTGTTCTCTCCTCTCTCTAGATTCGCTTCTGTCTTCTCCTTCTTTGAATACCCTTCTGTTCTCTCCTCTCTCTGGATTCTCATCTGTTCTCTCGTCTCTCTGGATGCCCTTCTGTCCTCTCCTTGGAGGCCCTTCTGTCTTCTCCTCTCTCAGAATGCCCTTCTCTTCTCTCCTTTCTAGGGATTCCCTTCTGTCTTCTCTTCTCTCTGGATGCCCTTCTGCTTTCTCCTCTCTCTGGATGCCCTTCTGTTCTCTTCTCTCTCCAGATGCCCTACTGTCTTCTCCTCTCTCTGGATGCCCTTCTGCTCTCTCCTCTCTCTGGATGTGAAGACCCCCATACTTGGGAGACTTTTCCTCAAGCTTTTGACCACCCAAAGATCAGAAGAAACCATACTTGGATGCAATCAGCAGAGGCTTTTTTATGGAAGTAAGCTGGTGATCAAAATGATGACCACTTCAGCTCCAAGAGCAAGGTTTTTGGCCCCGAGATGTGGGTTAAAGGGTCTTTTATAGCATGGGGTGGGGAAAGGAAGGCATTTTCGCACGCTTACACATGAATGGTTGCATCTTCATGCGCTTACACATGAATGGTTGCATTTTCGCATGGTTACACATTGATGGTTGCATTTTCGCCTGGTTACACATGAATGGTTGCATTTTCACGTGGTTACACATGATTGGTTGTTTTAAAAATTTTGAACATAGCACTGGGAAGAACAAGGGAGGGGTAACCAATAACAGTGGAACATTTCAGAGGAATTTAGCCCAAATGATCTAGAGTCATGTGAAATCACTCTGCACACTCATTCTTCTCAAAAATGTGGTTTTTACCATGCTATTGTGTCCTATCCTGCCATTTACCAACTATTTCAGATTAACTATCTTTGCTTCTTCCTGCTATAGCCCCACTTAGGTGGCAGCTTCTTTTATCTGTGGTCAGGAATGTGTCTTCCTGCCTTGGGCGAGGCTTGCGGAATGTAATCCAGCAAGTGTCCTTCACCTGGAAATCTTATTTTCAGTTCCATGTTCTGTAAGGCGAAAAAGCTACAGATATTTCATAAAATGTCCCTTATAATTTTTCACTCTACAGATGCCCTTCTGTTCTCTCCTCACTTTGTATGCCCTTCTGTCTTCCCCTCTCTCGGGATGCTTTTTGTTCTCTCCTCTCTCTGGATTCGCTTCTGTTCTCTCCTAACGTTGGATGCCCTTCTGTTCTCTCCTCTCTCTGGATGACCTTCTGTCTTTTCCTCTCTCCCGATGCCCATCTGTTCTCTCCTCTCTCTGAATGCCCTTCTGCTCTCTCCTCTCTCTGGATTCGATTCTGTCTTCTCCTTATCTGGATGCCCTTTTTTTCTCTCCTCTTTCTGGATGCCCTTCTGTTCTCTCCTCTATCTAGATGCCCTTCTGTCTTCTTCTCTCTCTGTATGGCCTTCTGTACTATTTTATGTGGATGCCCTTCTTTGCAATCCTCTCTCTGGATGCCCTTCTGTCTTCTCCTATCTCCCGATGCCCTTCTGTTCTCTTCTCTCTGGATGCATTTCTGTCCTCTCCACTCTCTGGATTTCTTTCACATTCTCCTCTCTCTGGATGTCTTTCTGCTTTCTCCTGTCTCTGGAAGCACTTCTGTTCTCTCCTCTCTCTGGATGCACTTCTGTCCTCTCCTATCTCTGACTGCCCTTCTGTCCTATCCTCTCTCGGGATGCCCTTCTGTCCTCTCTCCTATATGGATTCTGTTCTCTCCTCTCATCTCTCTGGTTGTCTTTTTGTCCTATCCTGTCTCAGGATGCACTTCTGTTGTCTCTTCTGTCTGAATGCCCTTCTGTACTCTACTTTCTTGGATGCCCATCTGTTCTCTCCCCTCTCCTGATGTGCTTCTGTTCTAACGTCTCTGTGGATACCCTTCAGTTCTTTCCTCTCACTGGATGTGCTTCTGGTCTCTCCTCTCTCTGGATTCCCTTCTGTTCTCTCCTCTCTCTGGATGCCCTTCTTTCCTTTCTTTTTGTTGGATGCCCTTCTGTCTTCTACTCTCTTTTGATTCCCTTCTGACCTCTCATAAATCTCATTGCCCTTTTTTTCTCTTCTTTCTATGGATCCTCTCCTGTTTTCTCCTCTCTCTGGATGCCCTTCTGTTCTCTCATCTCTCTAGATTTCTTCTGTCCTCTAAACTCTCTGGATGCCCTTCTGTTTTCTCATCTCTCTAGATTTTCTTCTGTCCTATCATCTCTCTGCATGCCCTTCTGTTATGTCCTCTCTCTGGGAGATCTTCTGTTCTCTCATCTCTCTGGATGGCCTTGTGTCATCTCTTCTCTCTGGATGCCATTCTGTTCTCTCCTCTCTCTGGATGCCCTTCTGTTTTCACCTCTCTATGAATGCCTTCTGTCTTCTCCTATCTATACATGCCCTTCTCATTTCTCATCTCTCTAGATTCCCTGCTGTCCTCTGATCTCTCTGGATACTCTTCTGTTCTCTTCTCTCTATGGACGCTCTTCTGTTCTCTCCTCACTCTGGAAGCCCTTCTGTTCTCTCCTCTCTCTAGATTCTCTTCTGTACTCCCATCTCTCTGCATGCCCTTGTGTTCTCTCATCTCTTTGGATGCCCTTCTGTTCTGTTTTTACTGTGGATGATCTTCTATTCTCTCATATCTCTAATTGCCTTTGTGTCCTCTCCTCTCTCAGATGCAATTATGTTCACTCATCTCTCTGGATGTCCTTGTGTCCTCTCCTCTGTCTGGTTGCCCTTCTGTTTTCCCCTCTTGCTCAATGCCCATCTGATCTCTCCTTTCTCCGGATGCTCTTTTGTCCTCTCATCTCTCTGGAAGCCCTTCTCACTTCTCCTATCTCTGGATGCCCTTCTGTTTTCACCTCTCTATGATGCCCTTCTGTTCTCTTCTCTCTCTGTATGATCTTCTATTCTCTCATCTCTCTGGATGCCCTTCTGTTCTCTCCTCTCTCTGGATGATATTCTGTTCTCTCATCTCTCTAATTGCCATTGTGTCTTCTCCTCTCTCTGGATGCAATTCTGTTCTCTCCTCTCTCCAGATGACCTTCTGTTCTACTCTCTCTCTGGATGCATTTCTGTCTTCTCCTCCCTCTGGATGCCCTTCTGTCCTCTCATAACTCTGGTTGCCCTTTTGATTGTCTTTATGGATGCTCTCCTGTTCTATCTTTTCTCAGGATTTCCTTCTTTTCTCTCCTTTCTCTGTGTGCCCTTCTTTCCTTTCCTCTCTCTGGATGACCTTCTGCCTTCTCCTCTCTCTGGATGCCCTTCTGTTATCTCCTCTTCTGGATGCCTTTCTGTCCTCTCTTCACTCTGGATGCCCTTGTATCTTCTCCTCTCTGTGGATGCCCTTCTGTCCTCTCCTCTCTCGGGAGACCCTTCTGTCTTTTACTCTCTCTGGATGCCCTTCTGTTCCCTCCTCTGTCTGGATGACCCTCTTTCTTCTTCTTCTCTCTGGATTCCCTTCTGTTCTCTCCTCACTCTGGGTGCCCTTTTGTTCTTTCCTCTCTCGGGATGCCCTTGTGTTCTCTCCTCTCTCTGGATGCCCTTCTGTCTATTCCTCTCTCTGGATGCCCTTCTGTTCTCTCCTCTCTCTGGATGGCCTTCTGTCTTCTCCTTTCTCTGAATGCCCTTCTGTTCTCTAATCACTCTAGATATTCTTCTGTTCTCTCATTTCTCTGGATGCCCTTCTGTTCTTTCCTCTCTCTGGATGATCTTCTGTTCTCTCATCTCTCTAATTGCCATTGTGTCCTCTCCTCTCTCTGGATGCCCTTCTCTCTTCTCTCTCAAGATGCCCTTCTGTCCTCTTCTCTGGATACCCTTCTGTTCTCTCCTCTTTCTTGTTTCTCTTCTGTTCTCTCCTCTCTCTGGATGCCCTTCTGTCCTCTCCTCTCTGTAGAAGCCCTTCTGTCCTCTCCTCTCTCTGGATTCCATTCTGTCCTCTCATATCTCTGGTTGCCTTTTTTCTCTCTATGGATCCTCTCTTGTTTTCTCATCTCTCTGGATGCTCTTCTGTTCTCTCCTCTCTCTGGATGACCATGTATTTTATCCTCTCTCTGGATGCCTTACTGTTCTCTCCTCTCTCTAGATTTTCTTTTTTTCTCTCTTCTCTCTGGATGACCTTCTGTCTTCTCATCTCTATGGCTGCCCTACTGTCTTCTCCTCTTTCTGGGTGCCCTTCTGTTTTCACCTCTTTATGAAAGCCTTTCTGTTTTCTCCTCTCTCTACATGCCCTTTTCTATTCCCTTCTCTACAGATTCCCTTCTGTCCTCTCATCTCTCTGGATGTGCTTCTGTTCTGTTCTCACTATGAAAGCTCTTCCGTTCCCTCATCTCTCTGGATGCCCTTATGTCCTCTCCTCTGTCTGGATACCCTTCTGTCTTCTCTTCTCCCTTGATGCCCTTCTGTAATCTCTTCTCCTTTAATGCCCTTCTGTCCTCTACTCTTTGAATGTTCTTCTGTCCTCTCCTCTCTTTGGAAGCCCTTCTGTTCTCTCCTCTCTGTGGATTCCCTTGTGTCCTCTTCTCTTGCTGGATGCCCTTCAGTTCTCTCATCTCTCTGGATACCCATATTTTCTCTCTTCTATCTGGATGCCCTTCTGTCCGCTCCTCTCTCCGGATGCCCTTCTTTCCAATCCTATTTCTGAATGCCCTTCTGTCTTCTCTTCACTCTGGATGCCCTTCTCTTCTCTCTTCCCTCTGGATGCCCATCTGTCCTCTCCTCTCTCTTGATGCCCTTCAGTCTTCTCCTGTCTCTGGATGCGCTCTATAATTTCCTTTCTCTCGATGCCTTTCTTCTTCTCCTCTCTTTTGATGCCCTTCTGTCGTCTACTCTCTCTGGATTTCTTTCTGTCTTCTCTCTGTGGATGCCATTATGTCCTCTCCTCGCTCTGGATGCACTTCTGTTTTCTCCACTCTCTGGAGGCCTTCTGTTCTCTCCTCTCTCTGGATGCCCTTCTTTCCTCTCCTATCTCTGGTTGCCCATTTGTCTTATCCTCTATCTGGATGCCCTTCTGTCTTCTCTTCGCTCTGAATGCCCTTCTGTTCTCTCTTCCCCCCTGGATGCCTGTCTGTCTTCTCCTCTTTCGGGATGCCTTTCTGTCTTTTCCTGTCTCTGGATGCCCACTGTCCTATCCTTTATCTGGATGCCTTTCTACTTCTCTTCTCTTTGGATGCCCTTCTGTCATCTACTCTCTCTGGATTCCTTTCTGTCTTCCTCTCTCTGTGGATGCCCTTATGTCCTCTCCTCTCTCTGGTTGCCCTTCTTTTTTTCTGTACTCTCCAGATACCTTCTGCTCTCTCCTCTCTCTAGATGCCCTTCTTTCCTCTCCTCTCTCTGGTTGCCCTTCTGTCTTCTCCTCTCTCTTGATGGCCTTCTGGTCTCTCCTCTCTCTCTCTCTCTCTGGATGTCCTTCTGTCTTCTCCTATCTCTGGATGCATTTCTGTTCTCTCCTCTCTCTGGATGCCCTTCCATCCTCTCCTCTCTCTCGATATCTCTCTGCCCTCTCCTATCTCTGGATGCCCTTCTGGCCTCTCCTCTCTCTGAATGTCCTTCTGTCCTCTCTTCTCTCTGGATGCCCTTCTGTTCTCTCTTCTATCTGGATGCCCTTCTGTCTTCTCCTCTCTCGGGATGCCCTCTGTCTTCTCATATCTCTTGATGCCCTTCTCTCTTATCCTATGTCTCGATGCCTTTCTGGTCTCTCCTCTCTCTGGATGCCCTTCTTTCTTCTCCTTTCTCTGGATGCCCTTCTGTCTTTTCCTCTCTCAGAATGCCTTTCTGTCCTCTCCTCACTCTGGATGCCCTTCTGTCTTCTAGTCTCTCAGTACACCCTTCTATCCTCTCCTAGCCCTGGTTGCCCTTTTTTCTCTTCTTTATGGATGCTTTCCTGTTCTCTCTTTTCTTGGGCTGCCCTTCTGTTCTCTTCTCTCTCTGGATTCCCTTCTGTCTTCTATTATCTCTGGATGCCATTCTGTCCTCTACTCACTCTAGATTTTCTTCTGTCTTCTCATCTCTCTGGATGCCCTTCTGTTCTCTTCTCTCTTTGAATGATCTTCTGTTCTCTCACCTCTCCCGATGCCCTTCTGTTCTCTCCTCTCTCTGGATGATCTTCTGTTCTCTCATCACTATAATTGCCTCTGGGCCTCTCCTCTCTCTGGATGTCCTTCTATTCTCTTCTCGCTCTCGATGCACTTCAGTCTTTTCCTCTCTCTGGATGCCCTTCTCTTCTCTCCTCTCTCTGGATGCCCTTTTGTCCTCTTCTCTTTCTGGATGCTCTTCTGTATTTTCCTCTCTCTGGATGCCCTTCTGTTCTCTCCTCTCTCTGGATGCACTTGTGTCCTCTACTCTCTCTGGATGCCCATCTCTGTTCTCTTCTCTCTCGATGCCATTCTGTCCTCTCCTCACTTTGGATGGCTTTTGATCTATCCTCTGTACTGATGTTCTTCTCTTCTCACCTCTCTGTGGATGCCGTTCTGGACTCTCCTCTCTCTGGATGCCCTTCTGGTCTCTCCTCTCTCTGCATGCCCTTCTGTTCTCTCCTCACTCTGGAAGCCCGTCTGTCTTCTCCTCTCTATGGATGCCCTTCTGTACTCTTCTCTCTCTGGATGCCCTTCAATCTACTCCTCTCTCGGGATGCCCTTCTGTCTTCTCCTATCTGTGTATGCTCTTATGCCCTCTCCTCTCTCTGGAGACCCTTCTGTCCTCTTCTCTGTCTGGATGCCCTTTTTTCTTTTCCTCTCTGTGGATGCCCTTTTCTTCCCTCCTCTGTTTGGATGACCCTCTTTTTTTCCTCTCTCTGGATGCCCTTCTGTTCTCTCCTCTCTGGATTCCCTTCTTTTCTCTCCTCTCCCCAGATGCCCTTCTATTTCCTCCTCTCTCCAGATGTCCTTCTGTCCTCTCCGCTCTCTGCATGCCCTTCTGTATTCTCATCACTTTAAATGACCATCTGGTCTTTCCTCTCTATGAATTCCCTTCTGTTCTCTCCTCATCTCTCCAGATGCCCTTATGTCTTTTCCTCTATATGGATGCCCTTCAGTCTTTTTTTGTTGGATACCCTTCTATTGTCTCATCTCTCTGAATACCCTTCTGTCCTGTCCTCTCTCTGGATGCCCTCCTATATTCTCCTCTCTCTAGATGCCCTTCTCTTTTCTTCTCTCTCTAGATTCCCTTCTGTCCTCTCATCTCTCTGGATGTGCTTCTGTTCTCTTCTCGCTATGAAAGCTCTTCTGTTCTCTCATCTCTCTGGATGCCCATATGTCTTCTCCTCTCTCTGGATTTCCTTCTGTTCTCTCATCTCTTCTGATTCCTTTCTCTCTTCTCCTCTCTCCTGATGCCCTTCTGTTCGCTCCTTTTTCCGGATGCCCTTCTGTCTTCTCCTCTCACCAGATGCCCTTCTACCCTCTCCTCTCTCTGGATGACCTTCTGTTTTCTCCTCTCTCCGGATCTTTTTCTGTCTTCGGTTTCTGGATGCCCTTCTGTTCTCTCCTCTCTCTGGATGCCCTTCTGTCTTCTCCTCCCTCTGGATGCCCTTCTGTCCTCTCCTCTCTATGGATGCCCTTCTGTCTTCTCCGCTCTCCCTATGCCCTTCTGTTCTCTCATCTCTCCAGCTTACCTTCTGTCTTCTCCTCACTCTGGATGCACTTATGTTTTCTCCTTGCTCCGGATGCCCTGTCTTTTCCTCACTCTTGATTCCCCTCTGATCTCTCTTCTCTCTGGATGCCCTGCTGTTTTCTCCTCTCTTAGGATTTCCTACTGTCTTCTCCTCTCTCTGCATGACCTTTTATCCTCTCTTATCTCTGGATTCACTCTGCCTCCTCCTTCTCTGGATGCCCATCTGTTCTCTCCACTTTCTGGATGCCCTTCTGTTCTCTTCGGTCTTGGGATGTCCTTCTTCCTTCTCTTCTCTCTGGATTCCCTTCTGTATTCTCCTCACTCTTGATGCACTTTTGTTCTCTCCTCTCTCTTGATTACCTTTTTGTCTTCTCCTGTCTCTGGATGCCGTTCTCTTCTCTCCTCTCTCTATATGCCCTTCATTCCTCTATTCTGTCTGGATGCCTCTCTGTTCACTCATGTCTCCAGATGCCCTTCTGTGCTCTCCTCTCTCTGGATGCCCTTCTATCTTCTCCTCTCTCCCTACGCCCTTCTGTTCTCTCGTCTCTTCGGCTTTCCTTGGGTCTTCTCCTTTCTCTGGATGCTTTTCTGTTCTCTCCTTTCTCTGAATGCCCTTCTATATTCTCCTCTCTCTAGATGCCCATCTGCTCTCTCCTCTCTTTGGATGCCCTTCTGTTCTCTCCTCTCTCCAGATGCCATACTATCATCTCCTCTCTCTGGATGCCCTTCTGCTCTCTCCTCTCTCTGGATTCCCTACTGTACTCTCCTCTCCCTGTATTCCCTTCTGTCTTCTTCTTTCTCTTGATGCCCTTTTGTTCTCTCCTCTTTCTGGATGCACTTCTGTTCTTTCCTCTCTCTGGATTCCCTTATGTCTTCTCTGAACGGATGCCCTTCTACCCTCTCCTCTCTCTGGATGCCCTTATGTTTCCTCCTCTCTCCGGATGCCCTTCTGTCTTCTCCTCTCTCTGGATGCCCTTCTGTTCTCTCCTCTCTGCAGATGCCCTTCTGTCTTCTCCTCTCTCACTTTGCCCTTCTGTTCTCTTGTCTCTCTGGCTTCCCTTGGGTCTTCTCCTTTCCCTGGATGCTTTTCTGTTGTCTCCTTACTCTGAATGCCCTTCTGTCTTCTCCTCTCTCTAGATGCCCATCTACTCTCTCCTCTCTCTGGATGCCCTTCTGTTCTCTGTTTCTCTGGATGCCATACTGTCTTCTCCTCTCCCTGGATGCCCTTCTGCTCTCTCCTCTCTCTGGATTCCCTTCTGTTCTCTCCTCTCCCTGGATTCCCTTCTGTCTTCTCCTTTCTCTTGATGCCCTTTTGTTCTCTCCTCTTTCTGGATGCCCTTCTGTGCTTTGCTCTCTCCGGATGCCCTTATGTCTTCTCTGAACAGATGCCCTTCTACCCTCTCCTCTATCTGGATGCCCTTCTGTTCTCACCTCTCTCCGGATGCCCTTCTGTCTTCTCCTCTTTCTGGATGCCCTTCTATCCTCTCCTCTCTCTGGATAACCTTATGTCTTCTCCTTTCTCTGGATGCCCTTTGTTCTCTCCTCTCTCGGGATGCCCTTCTTCCCTCTCCTCTCTCTGGATGCCTTTCTGTCTTTTCCTCCTGCTGGATGCCCTTCTGTCCCTTCCTTTCTCTGGATGCCCTTCTGTCTTCTCCTCTCTGCCTATGCCCTTCTGTTCTCTCATCTCTCCAGCTTCCCTTCTGTCTTCTCCTCTCTCTGGATGTGCTTATGTTTTCTCCTCTCTCCAGATGCCCTTCTGTCTTCTTCTCTTTCTGGATTCCCCTCTGCTCTCTCCTCTCTCTAAATGCTCTTCTGTTCTCTCCTCTCTCTGGATTCCCTTCTGTTTTTCCCTCTCTCTGGATGCTGTTTTATCCTCTCCTCTCTCTGGATTCGCTCTGTCTTCTCCTTCTCTGGATGCCCTTCTGTTCTCTCCTCTTTCTGGATGTCCTTCTGTCTTCTCCTATCTCCAGATGCTCTTCTGTCTTCTCCTTTTTCTGGATGGCCTTCTGTTCTCTGCTGTTAGTAGATACCCTTCTGTCCTCTCCTCTCTCTGGATACCCTTCTGTTCTCTTCTCCATCTGGATGCCGCCTCTCTTCTATTATTTATGGATGCCCTTCTGTTCTCTCCTCTCTGTGTACGACCTTCTGTTTTCTCCTCTCTCTGAATGCCCTCCTTCACTCTTCTCTCTTTGGATTCCCTTGTCTCCTACCTCTCTCTGGATGCCCTTCTGTCCTCTCCTCTGTATGGATACCCTTCTGTTCTCTCCTCTCTCTGGATTCCCTTTTTGTCTTCTCCTCTCTCTGGATGCCCTTGTCTTCTCTTCTCTCTCTAGATGCCCTTCTGTCCTCTATTCTCTCTGGATACCTTTCTGTTCTCTTTTCTCTCTGGATGTGCTTCTGTGTTCTCCTCTCTTTGGATGCCCTTCTGTCCTCTCCTCTCTCTGGATGCCCTTCTGTATTCTCCTCTCTCTGGACGCCCTTTGTTCTCTCCTCTCTCGGGATGCCCTTTTTAACTCTAATCTCCATGGATGCCCTTCTGTCTTCTCCTCTTTCTGGATGCCCTTCTGTATTCTCCTCCCTCTGGATGCCCTTCTGTTCTTTCCTCTCTCTGAATTCTCTTTTTGTCTTCTCCTCTTGCTGTATGCCGTTCTCTTCTCTCCTCTCTCTAGATACCCTTCTGTCCTTTATTCTATCTGGATGACTCTCTGTTCACTCATCTCTCTGGATTCCCTTCTGTGCTCTCCTGTCTCTGGATGCCCTTCGGTCCTCTCCTCTTTCTGGATGCCCTTCTATCTTCTCCTCTCTCCTTAAGCCCTTCTGTTCTTTCCTCTCTCTGGCTTCTCTTCTGTCTTCTCCTTTCTTTGGATGCATTTCTGTTCTATCATTTCTCCGAATGCCCTTCTGTCTTCTTCTCTGTCTGGATGCCCATCTGCTCTCTCTCCTCTCTGGATGCCCTTCTGTTCCCTCCTCTCTCCTGATTCCATACTGTCTTCTCCTCTATCTGGATGCCCTTCTGCTCTCTCCTCTCTCTGGATTCCCTTCTGTTCTCCCCTATCTCTGGATTCACTTCCATCTTCTCCTCTCTCTTTATGCCTTTCTGTTCTCTCCTCTTTCTGGATGCCATTCTGTTCTCTCCCCTCTCCTGATGCCCTTTTGTCTTCTCCTCTCTCTGGATGCCCTTCTGCTCTCTCCTCTTTCTGGATGTGCTTCTGTTCTCTCCTCTCTCCCAATGTCCTTCTGTCTTCTCCTCTCACCGGATGCCCTTCTACCCTCTCCTCTCTCTGGATGCCCTTCTGTTCTCTCCTCTCTCCCAATGCCCTTCAGTCTTCTCCTCTCTCTGGATGCCCTTCTGTCTTCTACTCCCTCTGCATGACCTTCTGTACTCTCCTCTCTCTGGATTCCCTTTTTGTATTCTCCTCTCTCTGGATGCCCTTCTCTTCGCTGCTCTCTATAGATGCCCTTCTGTCCTCTATTCTCTCTGGATGCCCTTCTGAACTCTCATCTCCATGGATGTCCTTCTGTCTTCTCCTCTCTCTGGATGGCTTTCTGTTCTCCAATTTCTCTGTATGCCCTTCTGTCTTCTCCTCTCTCTGGATGTCCTTTGTTCTCTCCTCTCTCGGGATGCCCTTCTTCCTTCTCCTCTCTCTGGATGCCCTTCTGTATTCTACTCCATCTGGATGCCCTTCTGTTCTCTCTTCTCTCTGGATTCCCTTATGCCTTCTCCTTTCACTTGATGCCCTTCTGTTCTCTCCTGTTTCTGCATGCCCTTCTGTTCTCTTCTCTCTCTTGATGCCCTTATGTCTTCTCCTCTCTCTGGATGCCCTTCTGCAATCTCCTTTTTCTGGATGTGCTTCTGTTCTCGCCTCTCTCTGGATGCCCTTCTGTCTTCTCCTCTCTCCCTATGCCCTTATACCCTCTCCTCTCTCTGGATGCCCTTCTGTTCTCTCCCCTCTCAGGATGCCTTTCTGTCTTCTCCTTTCTCTGGATGCCCTTTGTTCTCTCCTCACTCTGGATGCCCTTGTGTCCTCTCCTCTCTCTGGATGCCCTTCTGTCTTCTCTCTCCCTATGCCCTTCTGTTCTCTCATGTCACCAGCTTCCTTTCTGTCTTCTCCTTTCTCTGATGCCCTTCTGCTCTCTCCTCTTTCTGGATGCCCTTCTGTTCTCTCCTCTCTCTGGATTCCCTTCTGTCTTCTCCTCTCTCTGGATGCTGTTTTATCCTCTCCTCTCTCTGGATTCCCTCTGTCTTCTCCTTCTCTGGATGCCCTTATGTTCTCTCCTCTCTCTGTATGGCCATCTGTTCTATCCTCTATCTAGATGCCCTTCTGTCTTCTCCTCTCTCTGTATGGCCTTCTGTTCTATTTTATTTATTTATTTATTTATTTATTTATTTATTTATTCAATCATTTATTTATTTATTTTATTTATTTTATTTTATTTTATTTATTTGTGGATACCCTTCTGTCCTCTCCTCTCTCTGGATGCCCTTCTGTTATCTTCTCTCCTCGAATGCCCTACTGTCCTCTCCTCTCTCAGGATGCCCGTCAGTTCTCTTCTCCATCTGGATACCTCCTATCTTCTCCTATTTACGGATGCCCTTCTGTTCTCTCCTCTCTCTGTACAACCTTCAGTTTTCTGCTCTCTCTGAATGCCTTTCTTCACTCACCTCTCTCTGGATGCCCTTTTGTCCTCTCCTCTCTCTGGATGCCCTTCTTCACTCTCCTCTCTCTGGATGCCCTTCTGTCCTCTCCTCACTCTGGATGCCCTTCTGTCATATCCTCTCTCTGGATTCCGTTTTTGTCTTCTTCTCTCTCTGGATGCCCTTCTCTCCTCTCTCTAGATGCCCTTCCTTTCTTCTATTCGCTGTGGATGCCTTTCTGTTCTCTTGTCTCTCTGGTTGCCCTTCTATGCTCTCCTCTCTTTGGATGTCCTTTTTTTCCTCTCCTCTCTCTGGATGCCCTTCTGCTGTCTTCTCCTTTCTCTCTTTGCCATTCTTTTCTCTTGTCTCTCCCGATGCCCTTCTGTTTTCTTCTCTCTCTAGATGCCCGACAATTTTCTCCTCACTCTGGATACTCTTCTGTCTTCTCCTCTCCCTAGATGCCCTTCTGTTCTCTCATCTCACTGGATGCCCTTCTGTCCTCTCCTCTCTCTGGATGCCCTTCTGTCCTCTTCTCTCTCTGGATGTCTTTCAGTCTTCTGCTCTCTCTGGATCGGCTTCTGTTCTCTCCTTTTTCTAGATTCTCTCCTGTTCTCTCATCTCTCTGGATGTGCTTCTGATATCTCTCCTCTCGGGATGCCCTTTTGTTCTCTCCTCTCTCTACATGCCCTTCTGTCCTCTCATCTCTCCAGATGCCCTTATGTTCTCTCCTCTCTTTGGATGTCCTTCTGTCTTCTCCGCTCTCTGGATTCCCTTCAGTTCTCTTCTCTCTGTGGATGTGTCTCTCTTCTCCTCTTTCTGGATGCCCTTCTGAACTCTCCTCTCCATGGATGCCCTTCTGTTCTCTACACTATCTGGATGCTCTTCTGTTCTCTCCTCTCTCTAGATGCCCTTTTGTCTTTCCTCTCTCTGGATGGCTTTCAGTACTCTCCTCTCTGTGGATTCCTTCTGTACTCTCCTCTCTCTTGATGCCCTTCTTCACTCTCCTCCGTC